>NC_087173.1:3675485-3677985 GCF_035594125.1 Scylla paramamosain
CCTCACACTCAAGCCTCATTTTCCGGGAGAGTGAAAGTGATGACGGTGATGCTGACAGAGAGAGAGAGAGAGAGAGAGAGAGAGAGAGAGAGAGAGAGAGAGAGAGAGAGAGAGAGAGCCCAAACCAAGACCTAGAGAGAGCAGGAATATACAAGTTTATCTGCAATATTATTCAATTAGTTTTGTGTGTGTAATGTGTTGCATATATCACTATGCTAATGAGGGAACCCCTATGTATGTGTTAAATGCGCCGTGAGGAGGTTGAGCCGCGCCACATGGGTAGGGACACTGGCACGGGGCGTCTGCACAGCGTCTTAGAGCACCAGTGTACGTGTATCTGCTAATGGAATTGTTTGAGTTGATTTCTGTTGACTTGTGGTTAAGAATATGGTTGGATACTTAAGTCAGTCTTGTTTTGAAGTTAGTAGTGTTGTGGTTAGTAAATGTATCTGTTTGTGTTGCTTCCTGTGTTCTTTTTTATTTTTTTTCTAAGTTAGTGTTGTTGTGGTAAGTAAAAGAATCTGTGATGCTTCCAGTGTTCTTATTTAGTTTTTGAAGTTAGTGTTGCTGTGGTCAGTAAAAGCGTCTGTCTGAGTTGCTTCTTGCCTCCTTGATAACGTTTGACAAGCGCTTATGGAAGTTATTGTGGATTTCTAAAGCTGATTTCTGTTGACTAGATTATGAATATTGCGGTTAAAAATTTCTCTGGACCCATAATTCAATGTATTTTTTACTTTTAAAGTTGATGTTGTGTATATGTTATGGTTTGTAAAATTATTTCTCTCTCTATCTGTCTAACTGTCTTATCTGAGTGTTACCTTCCTTATTATCATTTTACAACTTGCCTTCTCGATTACGTTCGTTTGACAGGTGCAAGTGGAGACTATTAAGGGATTCCAGAAGTGCTTCCTTTATTCTAGTGATAGTTTGACAGATCACACATCACTTTTGTCGTCTACACTGTGTCTTAGAGCGCCTATGTAGTATATGTGCGTTGCTTCCCGTATACTCAGTAACTTTTCAGGCTAATGGATGCTACTGGCGGCTTCAAGCATACTTCCGTGATGTTAGTGAATGTTCTACAAAAAATTCTGCATCATCTATGAGAAAAATCCGTCTGCGGTCTTTGAAACAAGTTCTTACGAGATAACAGTGTTTAAAAATACGAAACTAACTGTGCGTGTAGATATGTAATCCAGGTGTTACTGTGTGTATTGATAGCCACAAATTAAGTAACTTGCCGCATTCATTTTCAGTGAGTTAGAGTTATCTTGAAAATTAAGCCTGATCTGCTGTCAGTCTCAGAAACCTTGATGACTAGTAGATTAATTAGCACATCAGAGGACTTGAGATTGAGGGAAAACACGGCACAGAGGAAAGGGAGTCGGGTGTGTGTGTGTGTGTGTGTGTGTGTGCGTGTAAAGGTCAGTACGCGTGTATGTTCATTTGTGTAAGTTAGTCTGTATGCAAGCGAGTGTGCACAGATTTGTATGAATGCATGTGTGTGCTTATATGAATGTACAGGTGTATGTAAGTGTATAAGCTGCATTGGATTATGTGTGTAGGGATGATGTTTACATGTGTGTGTGTGTGTGTGTGTGTGTGTGTGTGTGTGTGTGTGTGTGTGTGTGTGTGCGCGTGAGGTGTGCTGGGGGGGAGGGTGTAGCAGGCTAAGTGTTGTGTATATTGGTGTTGTGCAGGTGTGGAGGTTTTTTCCCAGCGAGGTTTGATATGAGGTGCCACGCTTGTTTGTTTTAAGAGTCAACAGCGGTGAGTCGGCCAGCCCTCCCTCCTATACCTTCTCACCCCCCTCACCTCCTCCCCTTACACCATCTACACCTCTCTTTCTCTTTCTCTTCCTTCCTTTCCTGTAGTTTCCTCTGTGCATTAACTCATTCTCTTATTCACTCACTCCTCTTCCATTTTCTTCTATATGCCTATCTTTCCTTCTTCTTTCCTTCCTCCTCTTCCTTCCTTCATTCGTCACTACTCATTTTTCCATCCATTTTCTCCATCCCTGTTCTTGTTCCCCTATTTCCTTCTTGTTCCTCATTTCTTCCTGCCTTCCCACTTTACACTCTTCCTTCCTTCATATATTTAATTTCTTCTCACCTACTCACTTTTTCTTTCTTCCTTTCATTCCTCTTTCATTTCCCCTTCCTCTTTCCTTCCTTCCCCTCGAGTCCCGTGAAAGTTACAATCCAAAAACCAGATTCTGTTTTCTACACAACATGGTCAGATTTGCGGTACACGTTTTCCTCCTCCTTCTCCTCCTCCTCCTCCTCCTCCTCCTCCTCCTCCTTGTTTCCTCCAGGGCTTCTTGATGAAAAAAAAAGGGTTACGCATTTCAATCCTTTCCTGCATAAGGCACGTGTCATGACTTTCCTCTTTCCTGTTTTCCTTTTCCTTTATTGTACTTTTTCTCAGTTCTTATCGTATTTTTTTCTTTGAGCTGTACGCCTGCGGTTGTATTCCTAGTGTGCGTCTCGTTTTCGTTTTG
>NC_087173.1:3682985-3690485 GCF_035594125.1 Scylla paramamosain
TGGCAATGATCAGGGAAGCCCTCGATGATGACGTTCTTGAGCAAGCAGTACTCCCGTCTCTTGCTGCTGCGGCACGTACCATTTCCACAGTCTGATCCTGGAGTGGTGCTAAGCGGACGCCGTCCTCATTGGTGGCAGATAACGCTGAGATGACCGCTGAGTGGAGAGGGTCGAGGTCACCAGAAGTAGCAGCATCCTCTTCCTCCACTGGGTCCTGTACTGGAGCACGTGAGAGGGCGTCGGGCACACAGTGTGTCGATCCCTTTTGCCAGCTTGCTGTGAAAGAATACTGAGCAAGCTTCTCCCTCATGCGCTGCAGCCGCAGGTTCTCTATTTCTCCCAACAACTTGCTATTGAGGAGAGGTATCAGCGGGCGGTGGTCGAGCACTAGATCGAAGTGAGGGAGTCCTTTCAGGTAGGTGCCACATTTCCTGACTGCCCAGACGATTGCAGCCATTTCCAACTCTATTACTGCATAGCGGCTCTCTGTGTCTGTAACAAATCTTGACCCGCATTGCACCATCTTCCACTGGTCACTGTGCTTCTGCAGGAGAACGAATCCAAATCCGTGCATCCTTGAGGCGTCAGTCTGTAGCATCGTTGGTAATGATGGGTCGAAGTATGCCAAGACAGGTGGGCTGACGAGACACTGTTTCACCTTCTCAAACGCCTCTTCATGGTTAGGAGACCAGCACCAACTGTTCTTCGGGCGTAAGAGATCTCTGAGGGGTTGTGCAGCTGCAGCCACAGCAGGAGAAAAGCTTCCAAGCTGGTTTGTAAGACCCATGAATGATCGTAAGTCGGTGATGTGCTGTGGTCGTGGGAAGTCAGAGATTGCCTTAACTTTCTTTGAGTCTGTCGTGTAGCCTTGTCCAGAAACAGAGTAACCACAGTAATCTACCACTCTTTCCGCGAATGTAAACTTCTGTGGGTTGAGAGTGATGCCGTGCTGGTCACACCGCCGCACAATCTGAATGACATGGGCTAAGTGCGCACTGTAGGTGGAGTCATAGGCCAGGATGTCGTCCACGATCTTGATGGTGTTAGGTATGTCGCCGAGAGCTTGGTCTCCTCGACGGTTATACTCGTCTCCAGACGAGACGAGACCCATAACCGCTCGCCGAAACTTGTACCGACCCCAAGGTGTTATGAAGCAGGTTAAATCCTGGTCTTCTTCTCTAATGGGGACTTGAAAATACCCCATCTTGGCATCAAGAGTGGTGAACCAAACTGCTCGGTCCCGATCGAGGCGATGGCGTCATGAGGTGAGCGCACTGGATACACGGGCCTCTTCACGTAACGGTTGAGTCGTGTCAGGTCAACACACAGCCTTACACCAGATGTCTTTTTGGGACAGGCACGATGGGGTGGCACCATGCCGTAGGGTAGTCCACACTCTCGATGATTCCCTTGTTAAGCAGCTCTTCCAACTGGCTCTTAATTTCTTCACGCCAATTGTAAGGGATTGTACGAGATGCTGTTACGGCGAAGGGTCGAGCGTCGTCTGTCAACTCGATGGCCATGGATCCACCAGCCATTGCACGTAAACCTTCCTTTGCTTCGAAGACGCTGGGAAAGGCCTTGATCACAGCAGCAGCGTGCCCCGCACGCTGCTGTGGCGTTGGGTCGTAGGAATGAGGCCAGCTGATCACTTCTGTGGGCGTAGATAGAGGTGGCTGCGAGGCGGTCGGAGTACTTGATGGAGCTGTTGCCGGTGCGCTGTTCTTCCCTGCGTAGCGGTCGGATTTGAGCCGGAAAATCTTCGGGGAGGATTCCGAGAGCGATGGAATCGTACCAGCTAAGCAGCGCCCCCTTCACCTCCTTCACCACGCTCACAACAGTCTCAGCTTCCCTGTCGCCCAGTTGCAAGTGCGACGAGAAAGTTCCTACACAGGTGAGGGGGTGATTACCGGCAGCATAAAGTCCATCACCATCAGCGGGCGCCAAGCTGGAGGGCGGGATTCCAAGGAGTGTTGCCGTGTCGAGGCCAATAACGGTCGTTTCGGCCCCAGAGTCAGGAGTCCACGTAATCTTGTCTCTTCCAGCGGGATGTGTGGCGGTAATGAGCACCTGGGGCGCAGGTCGTGCCGTCACCGTCTTTGTGTATACGCCTGATAAGAGCTGGTATACACTGGCACTGGCTCCCCGCCTCGGGCCTGCACCGCGATGAGGAGAGACAGTTGAGGAACTCCTCGAAGCTCCTCGTCGTTTCCTCACTGTCTGCTGACATACACTCGCAAAATGCCCTCTTTTCCCGCAGTTACGACACACTTTATCTATTGCCTGGCATCCCCTTTTGTCACTGCGACAATCTTTGCCACAACGATAACAGCCCGTGGGGCTTGAGCCCCCGAAACTGCCCTTCCTGTAGTTCGAGACAGCGTTCACACCATGGCTCGAAGAGTGAGAGCCGCCCCTTAGTACTGCACTACACTGGTTAGCGCTCTCTGATGCTCTGCAAATATCTATGGCGTTTTCAAGGGTGAGTTTCTTGTTTTCCAGCATGCGTTTCAGAGCCACTTCGTCTCGTGTCCCAACGACAATTCTGTCACGCAGCTGATGGTTTATGCACTGGTCGCAAAAGTCACAGAAATTGGCGATTTCCTTAACAGCACATAAAAAGTCGTCAAAACCTTCTTGCGTTTCTTGCACGCGGGAGTAGAAGTCTCTTCTATCCATGATGATGTTGCGCTGGCTTCGCAGGTACTCACACATTGCATCGAGGATGGTTCTTAACTCCGCGTCTCTCGGTAAGCTTATCCCGTAGCGAAGTGTACGGGTCCACTCGTCGTCTAGGACAGCAGCGAGTGCCGCCCTCTGCTCAGCCAGGGAGAGACAGTCTATCCTGGCGAGGGTTACGTATCCTTCAAACTTATGGCGCCACGTGTCGAACTCACGTAAAGATGCTGACGCCGTTAAGTGAGGAATGATGGTGGCGGACGTCGGGAACCTCGCGCCCTGGGTAGACGTGCTGCGGGCTGTGGTTTCGCCTTCATTGCTCGCCGTGGTGCGACTGGGAGCTTGTGTCCCCACTCTCTCCAGCAGCTGGGTTAAACGCTCCTCGCGAGCCTGACTCTGCTCCGACTGTCGCGCTAGCAGAGCCTGACTCTGCTCCGACTGTCGCGCTAGCAGGGCAGCCAGCGCCTCCAACTGCTTCTCCATTCTGCGCCGTACCCACTGCAGCCTTGTCCTGATCCTACTCACTGCGCCATGTTCGACTCTTGACCAGCAGGGGCACAGGAAACGCAGGTAACAGTGCAGGTGTTTATTCACAGAAGGTGTGAACAGAAGGCTGGAGGTAGGTGATCTCTCGGCGCCAGGCCGCGCACTTCCACTTAACACTTATGACTGAAGCCTAGCTCGTTCACTCATACACGTATTCATGCCTCACACAAGTCTCGCTCATTCACTCGTTCACACAACTAGCTAACAACCACACATTACTTAGTGTGGAAAATGGTTCTCTGGCTTGTGTGATGCGATGGAGGTGTTACTGTGGGTCGTGGTGGAGTTAATTTGGCTCCTTTCTTTATCTTTTTTGGTGTGTTGGTTTAATTTGTGTGTGTGTTTTTTTTCGTGTTTTTTTCGAGTTTGCGTCTATAAGTGTTTTTTTTTTTAATTGACTGAAGGTTTTTGTAATTGTTTCGTTTTCTTTTTTTGTTATTGCTGTTGTTCGTGGTGGTGGGTGTGTTGCTTTTTTCGTCGTTGCCGCTGTGTTGTCATTTAATGTTGTTGTTAGAACTGTGGTGTTTATTTGTGTTGCAGTATTGGCTATTTCCTTGTTTTATAAAATTTTGATGTTATTATTTTTTGGTGTTGTTATCAATATATTTTACTTCTCTATGCTGATTCCTTTGTTAATATTTTTTTTTCGTCTTTATTTGACCCGGGAAAAAGGTTAATTATTTATAAACTCCATTACTTAATTTCCTACTTCACATCATTATATCTTAGCACATGTTATTAGTTAATTTTCGCCTCGCCTCTGAACACGAAGCAGTTAACACGTCGCTACTGGAAATGTTTGTAGATGTTATCACTCTCATGTAATCGCCTTATCCTTATTATTTCTCAGATAGTCAGTTAGTCTTGCCTCAGAACAGCGACACTCACGCCACCACATTCCTGACAAGACCAATTTGGGATCATAAACATCTTTTTCCTCCAACATCAACATAAACACTTGTAACCACCATGTAACCACCACCACCACCACCACCATCGCTATTACTGCCACTATCACCACAGCCACCTGTGTGTAGGAAGAATAGGGTGTCACATAATGCATTCAGCTTATAAATAGAACATAAAAACTTTCAGATACCTTTTCTCTACATTGTTTTCCTCTTCCCTTCTGTCTTGGAATTTCCTCCTCTGTTTGCTCTTCCTCCTGTCAATAAAAAGACGTGTTGAATGTTAAATAAGTAAGTCATAGAAGAGAGAGGAAAAGTTAGAGTTCCTGAGGTTACCAGTGAAAGGGATGAAAGAGAGTGAAGATACCAGTTAACTCTTGCATAAGGAAGTGGACGGTATTAATGAAAGAATGAAGATACCAGTTAAACTTGCATTAGTGAGATGGACAGAATTAATTATGATAGAATGAAGATACCAATTAACTCTTGCATTAGTGAGGTGGGCAGAATGGATAATGAAAGAATTGAAGATAGCAGTTAACTCTTGCATAAGGAAGATGGACAAAAGTGAAAAGTGAAAACCCTGCTTAACCCTTGCATTACTGAAGTGGACATAATGAGAGAAAACAAATTTGAGAACCCGACTGATCCTCTTCACAACCTTTGAAAACATTGATGAGAGAAGAAGAAAAATAAGAACAAAGAAACTAAAAACTAAAACTGGTATACTCGTACACTACACTACACACACTCTCTTCCTCCCTTGCTTCATATTTTTTTAATCGCTTCGTACTTCTATTGATAAAAATACACACAGATTATTATGGGACTCCCAGAAGCCTCAGCGGGAAGTGTTATTATTGGCTTGTACGTGGGTGTCTGCCTCCCCCTCCCCTCCCACCGGCCCATTAGTGGCGTGCCCACCTTATGCAGGGAAGAGCAGGTGGAGGGGTGGAGGGGTGGAGGGATTGGACTGGTAGAGGGTAAGAAGTCCATCTGACCCCTTGCTGATGTTGACGTTTCCTCCCGTCACTCTCTCTCTCTCTCTCTCTCTCTCTCTCTCTCTCTCTCTCTCTCTCTCTCTCTCTCTCTCTCTCTCTCTCTACGATCTGTCATATTTTATTCGTATTTCATTAATTTTTATCTTCGTATGTATTTGTTTTCCTCCTCCTCCTCCTCCTACTCCTCCTCCTCCTGTTTTTTCCTTTGTGTTCCCATAATATAGTAGTAGTAGTAGTAGTAGTAGTAGTAGTAGTAGTAGTAGTAGTAGTAGTAGTAGTAGTAATAGTAGTAGTAGTAGTAGTAGCAACATCAGCAGCAGCAGCAACTGTAGTAGTATTTGTTGTTGTTGCTCTTCTTGCTCATGTGCTTTTTTGTTTACTTCTTTCTCTTACGTCTCCTCTTCTTCTTCGTCTTCGTCTTCTTCTTCTTCCACCACAATTACCTCTTCTTTCCCCCTCTCTTCCCCTCCCCTACCACCACCACAATCACCTCTTCTTTCCCCCTCCCTTCCCATTCTCTACCACCACCACCACCACCACCGCCGCCGCCGCCGCTGCCCCAACAAAGCCTTATCTCCCAACACTCATCTCAAAGCTCGTGTCGGACAGAGCATAGACAAGAGAAAGCCAGCACACTTTATGCTCCTCTTGGCGCGTGGCGACTGACAGCGCCCCTCAGCCTGACTAAAATGAGCCACATTATATGGTACAGAGAGAGAGAGAGAGAGAGAGAGAGAGAGAGAGAGAGAGAGAGAGAGAGAGAGAGAGAGAGAGAGAGAGAGAGAGAAAGTTGGGAAAGAGAAATGATGAAGGGAAGACTGAAAAAGGAAAAAAATGATGAGTGGATAAGAAGGACGACAAAACATGACTCTCTCTCTCTCTCTCTCTCTCTCTCTCTCTCTCTCTCTCTCTCTCTCTCTCATCGGGAAAAAACTTCAGAAGAAACATTTATGTATATTATATGAATTTTAAGATATTTTCCGCCTGAAAGTTGCAAGATTTTTTCCCCCAACCAGAGACTTATGGGAAGGGAAGCTCAACCTGTGACCTAATTTTTCTCCCTGCAGTGATCCTATGAAAATACAGTGAAAAGTACGATAATTTTAGTTGCACGTACTACGAACCGGAAGCATTAACTTGTTCCTCATCAATCTAATGATATATATAACTACACACACACACACACAAAAAAAAGTCTTTACTAGAAATCTGAAGAGGGAAAACTGTATTAAACCAGTCACTGATATAATTACACACACACACACACACACACACACACACACACACAAACAAACCAGACATTCCTTACAAAAAATATTAAGAGAACAAGTGGAGAGGATGAACATACTTATGAAATCAAAGAGATCTCGACAAATTGGCCCCTCGATGTAGTTTATAATCGTGTTAGTCGTCTTGTTTACCTTAGACATCCTTAATTACTGCACCTCGTTCCCCAGTCACCTCCATCAGCTATACGACCAATCCTCCTCCTCCTCTTCCTCCTCTTCCTGAGCCATTTGACTAACAAGATCAACTTTCTACGACGATCTAACTGCGTCTAAGCCATCGTGGGGCTGCGGGGCTCAAGACTTTATCCTCCTCTTCACTTCTTGCCAAACGCGCCGCTCGGGACCCCGGTAGCCGCGCCTCTCTGCTGCTATAAGGAGAGGCGGTAATGCTCGGCTATACGTCTTGATGTCTCGACTTATACACCGGAGATATTGGTGTGAATCCTGGCTGCCGTACCTGCTTCTCTTCTTCCTCCTCTTCCTCTTCTTTCTCTTTTTTCTTCTTCCGTTCTCTTTCATTCCTCTTCTCAACGTAGGGCGATTTGTCTTTACCCGCAGAGAGAGAGAGAGAGAGAGAGAGAGAGAGAGAGAGAGAGAGAGAGAGAGAGAGAGAGAGAGAGAGAGAGAGAGAAGAGAAGGAAAGAGACACACACACACACACACACACACACACACACACACACACACACACACACACACACACGTAGATCATCCTTGTTAACGTCTTAATTACCCATTTATTCTGCTTCTTTTCGTCCTTTTATCGCAGACTGTCACTCGGGCGATGCAAACCTGCTTATTTATTTCCCCGAACACCATTGTGGCGCGCAGTTTGCTTGTCAGGTGCCGCACATTACTGAGACACACGGGCTGACGGGTTGCGGCGCCTCTGAGGAACCTTGAACCCCTTGAGGTAGACTTGGCGGTCCGGGGGCGGTGCTGTGGCTGTGATCTTTTCCCCTTAACGATGCTGCGGGGATTGGAGTGAGATTTTGTGCGATTTGAAAGCTTGTTCGTCTGGGTGAAATATGAGGCGGATGGATTGTGTTTGTGTGTTTGTGTGTTTTATTTCATCCT
>NC_087173.1:3700485-3725485 GCF_035594125.1 Scylla paramamosain
TGGTTTGATTGATGTCAAGTTGTCGTTTTCTATTTTCTTTTTCTTTTTTTAACCCGTCACATGTGTATTTCCAGTGAGAAAAGTGTTGGTGGTGTTTTTTTAAATGGATGGAAAGTACGGTGAGGTTTCTTTGTTTGTATTTTTATGTGGTTTAATGTTTTTTTTTTTTTTTTAGTAATTGATAAGGGTGTGAGTCCTTTAAATACATAAACACATCCAGAAAGAGGAGGAGAAAAAATGTAACAAACCTAAAGAAAAAAAGAGAGAGAGAGAAAAAAAGAATATACGATGAAAAACAGTGAGTTGTAAAATAAGGACATAAAAACAAAATGAAAAAAAAGTAATAATAAAGAAACAAGGAAATAACACTGAAAAAAGCCCAACATACTAAAAAAATGAAAAAAAACGTCAAATTAAATAAAAACAAAATGAGAAAATGGGAAGATAAAAAAAAATAAATGGATTAGAAAAGATAAAAAAACAGGAGTCATCATGATTGACCTCTTCACCTTAAGTCCATTGTGAGGGTGTCGTTAGTAACACAGTGAAGGGAGTCATTACGCGAGAACACCCTACAAATAAATAGACAGCCAGGCGAGTGAGCACCTCAGTTAAGGGAGGCCATAAACACCCCTTTAGGGAAATAAACACTGCCTTCTGCTGGCCCCTCACGAGTCGAGGCCTCCATGTTACTTTTTACCACTGTCTTTCTCACGCTCCTTCAACGAACGCTCTCTCTCTCTCTCTCTCTCTCTCTCTCTCTCTCTCTCTCTCTCTCTCTCTCTCTGTCTCTTTTTATCTGCATTTCTCTGTATTTCCCTTTTTCTGTTTTCTTTCTCTCTGTGCCTCTGTTTCTCTCTGTTTCTCTATTTTTGCGTTTCTCTTTCTCTATCTCTATTTTCTCTTTTTCTCTGTATTTTCTATTTCTGTGTTTCTATTTCTGTCTCTTTCTTTGTCGGTCTCTTTCTCTGTCTCTTTCTCTGTATCTCTATTTCTCTATCTCTGTTTCTCACTGCCTTCCAACGCCTGTCTATTTCATTTCTTCTTTTCTTTCATTATTTCTCTCTCTCCTTCCCTACCACTGTCATTTTATTATTGTCCACTTAACTTGTTCTTTTTTTCCTTGTTTGTCATGTTGCTGTCTGGTTCCTTTCCTCTAAATATTTCCTTGTTTTCTTGTTACTTATATATACTTTTTTTTTCTGGTGTTGCTATTTCTTTACTTGTGTTTCTCATTGTCCACTTACGTACCTACTACTACTACTACTACTACTACTACTACTACTACTACTATTTTTTTATCATTACTTTCTTCATTATTTCGTTTCTTTCCATTGTCACATCTTCTTGTTTGTCAATACCAGATATTTTTGATATATTTTTTCTCCCTTGGTTTCTCGTCGTCTATAAACCTCTCTCTCTCTCTCTCTCTCTCTCTCTCTCTCTCTCTCTCTCTCTCTCTCTCTCTCTCTCTCTCTCTCTCTCTCTCTCTCTCTCTCTCTCTCTCTCTCTCTCTCTCTCTCTCTCTCTCTCTCTGTCTCTTTTTATCTGCATTTCTCTCTATTTCCCTTTTTCTGTTTTCTTTCTCTCTGTGCCTCTGTTTCTCTCTGTTTCTCTATTTTTGCGTTTCTCTTTCTCTATCTCTATTTTCTCTTTTTCTCTGTATTTTCTATTTCTGTGTTTCTATTTCTGTCTCTTTCTTTGTCGGTCTCTTTCTCTGTCTCTTTCTCTGTATCTCTATTTCTCTATCTCTGTTTCTCACTGCCTTCCAACGCCTGTCTATTTCTTTTCTTCTTTTCTTTCATTATTTCTCTCTCTCCTTCCCTACCACTGTCATTTTATTATTGTCCACTTAACTTGTTCTTTTTTTCCTTGTTTGTCATGTTGCTGTCTGGTTTCTTTCCTCTAAATATTTCCTTGTTTTCTTGTTACTTATATATACTTTTTTTTTCTGGTGTTGCTATTTCTTTACTTGTGTTTCTCATTGTCCACTTACGTACCTACTACTACTACTACTACTACTACTACTACTACTACTACTACTACTACTACTACTACTACTACTATTTTTTTATCATTACTTTCTTCATTATTTCGTTTCTTTCCATTGTCACATCTTCTTGTTTGTCAATACCAGATATTTTTGATATATTTTTTCTCCCTTGGTTTCTCGTGGTCTATAAACCTCTCTCTCTCTCTCTCTCTCTCTCTCTCTCTCTCTCTCTCTCTCTCTCTCTCTCTCTCTCTCTCTCTCTCTCTCTCTCTCTCTCTCTCTCCCTTTTCATTATTATTTACTTTCTTTTATTTCCTTTTTACTGTTTTCTTATGTTCCATCAACGCCTTTTTTTTCTTCTCCCTTTATCAATTTGATTCCTCATTTCATTTTCCTGTCATTCCTCACCTGTGTTTTTCTTTGTTATCCTCCTTTACATCCTCTCCTCCTTTTCTTCTTACGTATTTCCGGATCTTGTCTTTTCTATCATCCCCTTTCTTTTTATATATATATATATATATATATATATATATATATATATATATATATATATATATATATATATATATATATATATATATACTCGTATATATATATATATATATTTTTTTTTTTCCTTTCATCACATTTTTCCCTTGTACATGACTCCTTAAAAGTCTTGAATTTAAATAACAATAAAAAGAATAACGATAAGAGGAAGTTCAGGCGAGTTTTTGTTATATATGAGGGGCACTGGCGTAGTCTCCCCCGCAAAAAAGAAAAAAAAGAAACAAAGAAAACGCAAACCGAAGTGTCTGTTCATATCATTCATTATATATTTCACACTTAAAAATATCTACGTCACTATTTCATGTCAGTGACCTAAAAATTCCTTATCTTTAATGGTAGTCTTTGGTGTTATTGCACAAGATTTAACTGTGGCGGTACCAGACGTGTTTTATGTGTTAGTTATCTAGCACGTGTTTCTCGCCTTGGATTTACGCGCCAGAGGTCCCGGAGGTCGAGCGGAAGGAAGAGATTAGCGACGAGTATTTAGTTAGGATGAGTAGAAGCGCCTCGAGTTGGTCCATTTATAAGAGGCGGGACCATACACACTCTCTCTCTCTTTTCTTCTGCTACTACTACTACTACTACTACTACTACTACTATTACTACTACTACTACTACTACTACTGCTGCTGCTGTTGCTACTTCTCGTTCTTCTTGCTCTTATTCTTGTTTTTGTTCTTCTTGTTCTTCTGTTTGTTCTTGTTCTTGTTTTGTTTTTGTGTTTGTGTTTTTGTTCTTGTGTTTGTTGTCTGTTTTGTTCCTTCTTCATCTTGTTCTTTTTGTTCTTGTCCTTTTCATTATTCTCTCTCTCTCTCTCTCTCTCTCTCTCTCTCTCTCTCTCTCTCTCTCTCTCTCTCTCTCTCTCTCTCTCTCTCTCTCTCCCAGTACTTGAGTTAGGGTCAATCTTCCTCTTCATTCACCCATCCGGCCTCTCATTCATTACTTCATTCATTCATTCATTCATCCATCCGTTCTTTCTTTGTGTTGCCTTCTTGTGGTCTTGCTTCATAATCACAGACTCTCTTTATTTCTCTTTCTCTGTTTCTATGTACGTTTCTCTGTCTGGTTCTCTGCCTGTCTGTCTGTCATTGTGTTTGTATAAAAGTTTTTTTTAATTTTTTCTTTTTTTTTCTTTTTTTTTGCAGTGAGCAGTAGTTGCACTCGTAGTGTTAGTTTTAGTAGCAGTCATAGTTGTAGTAGTGGTAGTTTTCGAAAGAGTAGTGGTAATAGTAGTAGTAGTAGTAGTAAGAATGATAATGAAACTACCAATACTACTACTATTAATCCTGGTACTGTTACTACTATTGTTACTGCTGCTGTTGCTGCTGATAATAATAATAATAATAATAATAATAATAATAATAATAATAATAATAATAATAATAATGATAATAATAATACTGCTGCTGTTGCTGCTGATAATAATAATAATAATGATAATAATAATAATAATAATAATAATAATAATAATAATAATAATAATAATAATAATAATAATAGTAATAATAAGCCACTAAGACCAGAAACTATTATGGAAAAGTTCATTCCACTTTTGAGAAAAACGGCATCTCACACCCGCCTCTTAACATGATACTTCACACCTCCACCCTCCCCTTCTCTCTCTCTCTCTCTCTCTCTCTCTCTCTCTCTCTCTCTCTCTCTCTCTCTCTCTCTCTCTCTGCGGGGACACGAACTTTGGTTATGAGTAGTTGGAAAAAAGGAAGGAAGGAAGGAAGAATAGGAAAGAATGGAGGAGAAGGAAGGATAGACTGTGAAGTGAAGGGAGGAGGAGGAAGAGGAGGAGGAGGTGGTGGTGGTGATGGTGGTGTTTGGAGTGGGAGATGAGGAGTCAGGACTGAGTAGAGGACCTATATCCCATTGTTTCCTGTTCATCCACCTCTATTTTTTAACTGCTTCCTCCACAACACTCCACTACACGATACTTATCTTCCACCTCTAATTCTTCCGTAAGGTATTATTCCACTCTTTACACTTCGCCATTCCGCTACTTACCACCACATCCACTAAGACTATTCATCCACTCGTCTCTGCTCCACAATAAAACAATTTACTTAATTTACTCTCATCTTAATAATCCACCTCTCCACTACTACCACTATATTACTCCACACTCACTTCCACTCCCCCCACTCCACAGTAAGCCACCCCTTTACCCAAGAAAACAAACTATTATGCCCACCACCACCCTCACCACAGTACTCCACACCCACCAGTACCACAACATCCTCTCCACCATCCTTAACCTCACCACTACCACCACCACCGCCATCACTGGCAGCGGTAGCCATCGGAGCTGTCTGCTGTTTACGCCAAGATCTCGTCACTTTAGCGCCTCCTTCCGTTGAGTCACCCTCGACCCAAGAGTGACCCTGCTCCAGGAGGCCACCAACTCCTTCGAAACCCTTAAATTGACCCTGACTTCGACTCCCCGTTCGGTTCTTCGCCCCGCCGCAAAAGTCCGTTCGAGAGGACCATTCATTTTCTTCACTTCGTCTCCGTTTTCTTCGGATGCAGTCGGACGCTGTTGGCGGGAAGTGGAGCGTTCGACTGCATTTTTAATTAAGGGATGATCTTAGAAAATGCTTTGTAGTGGACGGGAGGAAGTTAGCGTCGGAGGAGGAGAGTGTGTGGGAGGAGGAGGAGGAGTGGGAGCTGAACCGCCCTCTTGTTCATCCGCCTCCGTGAGGATGGGAGTAACGCGAGAACCCCGCCACATGCGTTCTGTCTGCCGCCCGCCCGTCCCCCGCCCGTCCTTTCTGTCTATCGTGAAGTAGCCATTATAGTTTATTCTCTGTGTGGGTGGTGATGTTAGTGGTATTCTGTCTACGTGCCGAGAAATACTGATGGTTCGTTCTCTCTCTCTCTCTCTCTCTCTCTCTCTCTCTCTCTCTCTCTCTCTCTCTCTCTCTCTCTCTCTCTCTCTCTCTCTCTCTCTACAAATGAAACTGTTATTCTTTTTTATTAACAATGCTCTCCTTTTTAAATCAACCCAAATCTATGAAATTGTTGTTGATTTTCCTCGTCGTTTATTAAGGAAAGTGTACCAGGAAAGCGGAAAGAGAGAGAGAGAGAGAGAGAGAGAGAGAGAGAGAGAGAGAGAGAGAGAGAGAGAGAGAGAGAGAGAGAGAGGACATACGTGAAACAAATCTTTTAAAACACACAAAAAATCAAGTAACAATTTATTTTCAGATACAGAAGCAAAATAAACGGAAGTGTCGAATATTACTTCTAAAACCAGAGCAGTATAAACAATGAAAACTGCAACAAACATTCAAACTTACTAGGAGTCCATCTTTGTACAGGTGGAGCGGACAGGTGCCATAAACACCTGTGTCTACCACCAAGACGACGACGACCACCACCACCACCACCACCACCATGAGGAGGAGGCGGGGGAGGTGGGTAAGTATTAATTTCTATGTTGTTATTACTCTTTTATTTATTTGTCTTAACCCTTTGATTGTTATAACTTTTCTTGAGCCTCAGTGAGATTATCTAGTACAGGTTCACAGATTGATCAAAAGGCCAACACTCGCTGAAAAGGAAACGATCCGATATTTGAAACCTTCAGTCCAGTATAGTTTTGTTTTTATCCATATATAGAATAAGTATATCATAAGCATTCAAAGGGTTAACAGGTGTTTCGTTCATTACCTGTGATTGCTGCAAGGAGTGTCCAGAGGTGGCACTTTACGGTGAGTCATTTCGATGTCATATATGTATTATTCACTGTTCGTAGAAATAGTGATGCTTCTTTTAAGTGTATGAGTGCATTAGTTATAGTGGGCGTTACAGCTCTGTGAAATCGGGTAAGTGAGAGAGGCAGAGGATATAAGGACTAAGAAAGGAATGATGGATGGTGTAAGAGAAATGTAAGCAATGTGGAAACGAACGAAAAAAATGTGCCTTGAATGTTCGTTTTCCCGCATGTTTTCCCACTAACAGCTTTCCTCACTGATGGCAACTTTTGGTGATTCATGGCAGTCTCTCAAAATTAACAGCACTTTCTTGTAATTAATGATAGGCTCTCAACTTATCGTAATTAGTGCTAACCTCGTAATTAATGACAACATAAATACTTAAAGAACATTTCGTAACTAATGCCAACGTTTATAACTAATAGCCGTGCATTGTAATTACTGACATCTTATCGTAACCAACAAAGCTTTCCTCACGTGAACAGACGGCAGCACTTGCACGCCTTCCCTGAGCGCCACGCAGGAGCAGGCGCAGCAGTGAGGCGCAATTCTGACGTGATACCATAAGTTGTGTACATTCCCCCTGTGATTACCGGGAAGGCAGTGAATGGCCAGCAGAGCGTAGTTAAGGTCATGACCTCCCCAACGCAGGAGGTAAAACTAGGAAGCAATTAAGTCTAGGAAGTAATTGTGAGAGAAGTAAAATAAATCAAGCTTAAGTGTCTTCTACCTATATTTCCTTTACTTATATGAAGGATGTTGTTCAGAGGGTTTTTTTATCTGTTCTCTTTTTTTTTTGTGTGTGTGTATTTATTTGTTTATTTTATTTATTTATTTATTTATTATTATTATTATTATTTATTTATTTATTTTTTTTGGTGTAATTAGCATCGTGTTACCTCTCTCTCTCTCTCTTGCCTTGTTCGTGTTTGTTGTAATAGAGTAAAAGAAAAGTCGAGGAGAGACACGTGTAGAGGAGTAGGAACGTGTGTATCCAAATTATTGTTTATTAATGCGTAGTAGATTGTGATTCCTTGATTTTGTGTATTTATTTGTTTTATTTATTTATTTACTTATTCCCTTATGTAATGTATGCATGTATGTATCTATTTTTTTTTCTTTCTTTCCCTTTTCTGTTACTTATTGACGCCACAAAAACTTGACATGACACATAAATAAGTATTTAGCAGCGCCGTGCATTACGTCACTCCTTATATTGTATCTCTGAAAGTAGCAATTAACATAATCTGCAGTGATGATCTGGGCACTTCATCACAAATACTACACATTTTTTTCTTTGATATGAGTAGGAATAGAAACTTGGCAGAGACTTGCTGGGGGTCGTTCAGTGAAATCCGAAGCAGTTTTTTTTTTCTTATTTTTTTTTTCCTTGAAGTGGCTATATTAAGGTCCACGGCATAGCGAAACCTGACCCCTTCATGTGCGTGCGTGCGTGAGTAAATGAATGTGTGTGTGTGTGTTGTGTTGTGTTGTGTTGTGTTGTGCTGTGTGGTTATAACGTCCTTGAGAGATTTGCGAAGGGGCAGTGACTGGCTGACTGACTGTCTGGTTAGCTAACTGCCTGGCTGACTGGTTGGTGAACTGGCTGGCTGGATACCCAGGCTGATTGCTTGTTTAGCTAACTGAATGTCTAAGTAATTGGTTGATTGTCAGCCAGTCAGACTGACTGGCTGTTTGGCTGGCTGACAAGTTGGCTGACAGGCTGAATGACTAGTTGGCTGAATGACTGAATGGTTGGTTACTTGACTAATTGGTTGGACAGTTGACTGGCTGGCTGATTCGTTGGTTGGCTGATTAACTGGCTGACTGACTTGCTAGTTAGCTGACTGGCTGACAACTGTTTGACTGAGTAGCTATCTGGCTATCTAGTAGTTTGGCTGGTTGGCCTACTGGCTAACTGGCTGGCTGTTACTCTCTCAGTTCATCTATCAGTCTTTGTATCAGTGAGACTGGCGACTGGCAGGCTGACTGAGACTGGTTTGGCGACTGGCTTTCGGTGGTGTGTAAGTTCTTTTATTTCTTAGACGGACGCGTGCTTGGCGCATGACGCAGCTTCTGTGGAACAAGGAAGCTCAGAGTCCACCACGATACGCCTGACGCTTCTGATTTACTGTTAGGGTTAAAATGGCTGCCTCGTCGCCAGCCACAAACCAGCCGATTGGGAAAAACTTTTGTCCTTTAACCTTCTCGATGTTCAGCACTTTCCAAGAACCACATGAACTTTTTCTTTTTCTTTTTTTCCTTTTTTTTCGTACTGTAATGAATTGTATACGTGGTTCTGTAGCTTGGAAAGGACAAAGTTAGTCTCTTTTCCCTATGTGTTCATGCAAATGATTCTTACAGTGGGTAATCTGAATGTTAACTGAAGATGACTTTAATGATAAAAAGCCAAACCTATTTTCTTGTTGTCCTTTCAAATATTTTCGTCTTTTGCGATACTTCATAATTTTTTTTGTGTACATTTGTTATTTACCTTCGTGCTGTTTTCTTGAATATTTCATCACATTTTTTTTTCGTTCCCTTTTCTTAATTATTTCATGAATCGTCGTTTTTTCTCCAACCTTATTCTACTTCGCCTTATTTTTTCATCACATTTTCCTGTATCACATTTAGTAAAGAAGCGATGAGGAGGAAAGTTACACGTGAGAAATGTGTGTGTGTGTGTGTGTGTGTGTGTGTGTGTGTGTGTGTGTGATGGTGGTGTGATTAAGTCATTTTAACATTATCTTTGATGCTGAGAAGTTTGTGACCTCGTAGGATTAGGATGCTTAATTTTTTTCCTTGAACATCTGCAATTTTATAAAGCAAGACAGTGACAGTGGTTAAGAAAATTATTCGTTTGGCATTTTCATTTTTCTGATATTTTTTCCTCCTTGCCTTTTTTTTTTTTTTTCCAACACATCATCGTCATTATCTTCATTTACGACTAACAAAGTGAAAGAGTGAAAGAAAAAGTGAGAAAGTGTTATGCCGTACCATACAAGGGCACACACACACACACACACACACACACACACACACACACACACACACACACACACACTGTTTATCGTAGGCCAAGTGGGTGCAGAGAACCTTGATAATACTGACAAATTGCCACTTGAAGCTCCGGAGGCGAAGGGCTTGTTGTATGGAGCTTGTAGGGACGTGTCTGTAGGGCGGTGTTGTATTAGGTGGAGGCGGTGTTGTCTGAGGCAGAGGTGGTGGTGTACGTGATGCTTCTGTGGCTATTGAGGAACCGTACGTGGTGGTGGTGGTGGTGGTGGTGGTTTGGTGTTGCGTGAGGAGGTTAGTGTTGATGTTATTGAAGTTGTTGTATTAGGTGGTGGTGTTTATGTTGTATCAGGAGGTGTTGTGTGTTAGGAGTGAGTGAGGGTGTGTACGTGTGTGTGTGTGTTGTGTTGTGGTGGTGTATCTGTCAAGGTGTCCAAGTGTGGTGTTGAAGGATGTGTGTGTGTGTGTGTGTGTGTGTGTGTGTGTGTGTGTGTGTGTGCGTGTGCGTGTGAGTGGTGTAATGCAATTATGTACATAAATTTACCTTTGTTAAAAAGCTGTGGTTTTAAGCCCACTTTCCTCCTGTTTTTCCTTATGGTTCAGGAAAAATGCGAATATTCTCTTTTCTGTACACGGAAGAAAGGATTTACAACCTGTTACGCTGATCCTGTCATTCGTACACGTTAGTTTACATTCTGTGCTGGAAATTAACGAAATCCAAGCATCCCTTTTACTGACTTTACTATCAGATTTGTTATTAGTATTCGTTGTATAGGTAAATTATTTGTATATTGTTGAATGACGAGAGATTCATACACATACTCATCTTTGGCGTAATTTCAGTTCAAAAGTATTCGTTAAGCATCATCGCATCATCGGCATTACTGAAGGCTTTACTTGTGTTAGTCTTTATTGTATTCTTTGGTAATAATTATAAGGAGTGCGTCTCGATTTCCAAGATTTCTTTTTGAGTATAATACGACAGGTAAGTACAATACAATGAGCTTAACGGGCATCTGATGAGGATTCCATGTGTTGTCATTAGGAAATCCACAAGTTCCTTATATTTCTAGCTTGATTCATAAGAAGTAATTACTAGTCATCTTCTGGTGCCCTCTTGAAACTCAGAATTGTCAGCTGAAGTCAGAATTTCATGAAACTAACCATTTTATAATCCAGGATTCTACTGCACACAATAAAAAGTCAGAATTTCATGAAACTAACCATTTTATAAACCAAGATTCTACTGCACACAATAAATAACTCAGTAATGGCAAGGGAACAGGTACAGGAGTTAATACAGTCATCTAATCTCTTCGAGCTCATAACTGTCAGTTGTAAAATCAGAATTGTATAAAACCAGCGACTTTTCAATCCGCAAAACTACAAACTACAACACACAATAAATAATTAATGGTGAGAGAATGACCATAAAAAATTAATAAAGACAAACACAAAGCTTTCAGTAATGCCGATGATGTTTAACGAATACTTTTGAACAGAAGTTACGCCAAAGATGAGTAAGTCAGAAATATATAAAAACTACCCATTATTTATTCCAAGATCTAATACACAATACACAACTCGCTTACAGTAAGAGAGCATCCATACAAAAAAACAATACCTTCATCATACTATCATTTAATCGCAGCCATAGGAACACAAAGAGGCTGCGGGATTGAGGGTCTAAGTAAGGCATCCCAGTGTGTCCTCGTGGAGTCGGTGCCCTGTCGAGTGAGGGCCCGGGCAGCGATCTCTCTTCTTGTTTACATATAAGTCTGTGTTTGTGAGGCGTTCTCTCACGGGAGGCCCGGCATCCCTCCAGCGGCCACCACGCCATCAGTAACGGAGAAGTGGATGGCGAGAGAGACAGAGAGAGAGAGAGAGAGAGAGAGAGAGAGAGAGAGAGAGAGAGAGAGAGAGAGAGAGAGAGAGAGAGAGAGATAGCGTTTGTTTCGAAAAGAGATCTTTCATTCGTACATTATATCATCTACTGACGAGAGAGAGAGAGAGAGAGAGAGAGAGAGAGAGAGAGAGAGAGAGAGAGAGAGAGAGAGAGAGAGGGAGGGAGGGGGCAGGGAGAGAGCTGTCCTGTTGGGCGTAAAGGATATGTAAGGAGATGCATGGGAGGAAAGGAGGGAGGGAGGAAGGGAGAGAGAGAGGGAGAGAGGTGCTGAACGATCTAGGATGTTGAGAGATGATGGAGTTACGAAGAGAGAGAGAGAGAGAGAGAGAGAGAGAGAGAGAGAGAGAGAGAGAGAGAGAGAGAGAGAGAGAGAGAGAGAGAGGAGGGGGGAGAGGAGGGAAGGGCCTTGGCAATAAAGAAAGAGAAAAAAAGTTAAAGGATATGGTAGAGTGAACAAAAACAACCAACAAAGGGAGAAAAATCATGTTTATCTGATAAAGAAAGGGAGGAGGAGGAGAAGAAAGAGGAGGAGGAAGAAAGAGGCGAGAACCAGAAACGAGAGAGAGAAGGAAAGGTTAGGGAGAAACGAGAACAAAGAGTAACAGAGAAGAGAGAGACAAAGGAGGAGGAGTAGGAAGAGCAAGTGGAAAAGGAGGGCTTATACTCGTAGTAGCAGACGGGATGAAGGAGGGCAGGATAGAGTGGAGGGAGGGAGGGAGGGCGAGAGGGACTGAGGGTGAGAGGGGGAAGCGTTGAGGGGTTGAAGAGCATAAAGAATGGATGAGATAATAGTTTGTTTATATCATGGAAACTTAGGGCGGTGAGCGTGTTTACAGAGTGGTTCCTTCTCTCATCTAGGCCAAACGACGGTCTGACGGGGGGTAAATAAATGAATCCCTTAAAACTGCACATCAAGGCGATACAAAATCAAACTCTGAGCCAAAGAAGTTCATAAAAAATGCAAAATACTTAGTCAAACTCTCTGGTGTTTAAGGTTGTTTGGAAATAATGTAAAATGATTGAAAATTGAACGTCAAGGTCAAGAAAGATACTTATTCAAATTTCGGGGAAAAGCAAGACCATAAAAGATTCAAAATACTTAGTAAGACTTTTGGTGTTTAAGTTTGTTTAGAAATTATCGCATTTGAGTAGGATGTTGATGAAGTAAATGAATGCTTTAAAGTTGCGCATCAGTGAGATACAAAATCAAAATCCGAACAAACCAAGTTCATTAAAAGAAAGAAAGAAAAAAAAATAAGTATTCAAACTTTTGATGTTTAAGTTAATGTAGAGATAATGTACATGCAGAGGCAAACCTGTACTAAATAAATAGATGCGTTAAAACTGCTCATCAAGGAGATTTCGAAATGAACGTCTGATTTAAGTAAGTTTAGAAAAAAATAAATAAAATGAAATTTGTCCATTCTGAGTTTGCGTAGAAATAATGTACATAATAAAGTATAATGTAGTTAATAAATAAAGATAAAAGATCAAAAACCAAACTATGTCTAAATTAACAGAAAATGCAAGAAATAGAAGACACAAAAACATTATACACATGTTGATGAAGTTAGCGTAGAAATAAAGTGCATGACAGAAGCCCACATTTTTAAGGAAGGAGTTTTGAAGTTAACAAAGATACAATATTACTGTGTAACTAATTGGTGTCTTCTCTGTAAACATGTAAAGCTGTTTAGATGTAACCCCGAGTAAATACTGGTGTTGAATTAAGGTAATTAATTTTGTGGACAGCAAAAAAAATTTCGACAAATACACATTTTGGTGATAAAGATACGAAGATCAAAAGTCTGATAATCATGATCCTCTTTATTAAGATGTGAATTTTAAAGATACGCAACTCACCAGATATAAAAAGAAAACTATATTACTTTAATTTATTATGAAAGATACCTATTCCATATAAATAATAAAAATAAATATTCTTTTTTCTTTATCTTCTAAGCGGTAAATTTATTGAAGATTCAAAAGAAATTAGTGAATAATGGAATAAGGAGGATGGTTAAAGAAATAAATTTAAATAAAATCAACAGAAAAAATAAATGTATTGAAAAAAATAAAATAAAATATAGAAATACAAAAATAAAGGAGTTATATCAAAACAAAATCTTGTACTGAGGATTAGAAAAGAAAAAAAAACTGCACAAAAAAGATTACAAGAACGTTTGCATTGGATTAATTATTTGAGCTTCCTGTTTTTGTTTTCCGCCATCTGCTCGATTCACTTTTTTGTTTTGTTTTGTTTGTGTTTTGTTTAGCCGTGTGTGTTTAGTTGGGTCGCGTCGCCTCCTCCTTGTTTACTTTTATTTGAACGTCTTTTTTTTTATACTTCATTCATTTTTTCCTCGTTTGGCTGTGTGTGTTTTGTCACGTGCAAGTGTTTATAAAAATGACAAATTAAATCAGTGTGTGTGTGTGTGTGTGTGTGTGTGTGTGTGTGTGTGTGTGTGTGTGTGTGTGTGTGTGTGTGTGTGTCTGTGTGTGTGGATGGGTGTGATTAGGGACGAAGAGAGAGAGAGAGAGAGAGAGAGAGAGAGAGAGAGAGAGAGAGAGAGAGAGAGAGAGAGAGAGAGAGAGAGAGAGAGAGAGAGAGAGAGAGACTATACTAACAGGATTAGGGAGCAAAGTGAATAAGCATTTTTCCTCCTTTCACGCTCTTATGCACTAGAATGAGCAATGATTTATGAGTGACTTCCATCCTACACACACACACACACACACACACACACACACACACACACATACACACATACACACATACCTCATCCTCCCTTAATATCAACCCGGAAATATGACTTTTACCTTATGAATCTAATCATTATCTTACGTGGCGCTTGAAAATATACAAACATTTTTTTTTTTTTTTTTTTACATATAAGAAACTCAAGTTAATTATTTGTTTAATCTGATACTGGAGCTTAATCATCCCTTGTCCCTCCAGTGGGGATACGAACTGGTAGCGAGAGTTTTGCACGAAATATTAACCGAAAAGCCAGTGGGCGCTGCGAACTAACAAACTCGCGGCTATATGTAAACAAACAGTACGGGAACAGGGGGAGGGGGAGGAGGAGGGGCAAGAGGTGACACGTTTTCTGTGAATGAAATTGATGGCTTTTTTGACGTGCATGGGCGGGGGGGGGAGGACTGCAAAATGTACCGAGTAGCGTTTTCTTTCGATTTGTTGGTTGGGATTTGGCTGCGTGGCCCGCGTTGAGAAGTGAATGAATGTTATGAGTGAGGGATGAATGTGTTTGGGTGCGCGGAGACAAGGTTGTGGCGGAGTTACTTGTTGATAAGTGAGTTTTATAATTACGAGAATGTTTTTGCTTTGCGGCAGTTGAAAGTCTTATTATGTGAGAGGAATAGATGAGTTTGTGGTGTTTGGTAGTCTAGTCTCTCTCTCTCTCTCTCTCTCTCTCTCTCTCTCTCTCTCTCTCTCTCTCTCTCTCTGAATGCTGTGTATCATATTTACAAACAAATGAACACACACACACACACACACACACACACACACACACACACACACACACACACACACACACACACACAGTCTTCAGGCTTACACGTCCAACTATGGTTTTGCTTATTTTCTCAGCTTTTCCGGTACTACACAGGAATCAGTCAAGAGCGAAAACAGGTGTTGATGAATCCTCCTCCTCCTCTTCCTCCTCCGTCTGCCTCCCCTTCTCTCCTTCCCTCCCTCCATTTTCTTCGCCCTTCACTCTTCTCTCCCTTCCCTCTCAATGTTTAATTATCTTTTCTTACTGTGAGAATTTTGTATTTTTTTTCTTTCATCATTAAGTTGTTTCTTGCACTAATTCTCTCTCTCTCTCTCTCTCTCTCTCTCTCTCTCTCTCTCTCTCTCTCTCTCTCTCTCTCTCTCTCTCTCTCTCTCTCTCTCTCTCTCTCTCTCTCTAATTATTTTTGTCTAAATTTAAGAATCTTGTCATTATTTTTTTTAACATTAAATTCTTTTGCATAAATTTGCATAACTTTATAAAGCTGCTGCAATGTAAATGTTCTGTGTTTTCGTTCCTTTTCAGTAAATAATGACAATTCCTTCGTTATGAGATCTTATGACTTATGACTATTTCTTCTATTTCTTGCTAATGCATCTGCGATTTTTCCTTTTTCGTTTAGTTTCCATTTAGTTTGTAGTTCTTGTTTTCCTTTCGTTCTCACTAAACATTTATGATTTCTTCGTTTCGAGAACTTAACACTATCTTCATATTTTTTTTCCATTTCTGATTAATGTATCTGCGTGTTTTCCTTATTTGTTTAGTTTGGTTTAATTTCCCAGCTTCAGATATCGACGTAACAGTATCAGAACGCGCGCCCTACAGCGTAGCACCCTAATGAACCCGTCCTCAGGCTGGCGACGAGTGGCGTGGCCGAAGTGGCGCCGCGCAGCTCACTCACGCGCCTCAGGCCCAGGCAGCCTCCCGCGACGGTCATCCTTCAGGCATCGCAAGGCCGCGGCGCTTCCTTGCCTCACACCAGCCAGCCTTGTGTTGTTTCCTTGTCTGCATTGCTCGCCCGTCTGTTAGATTGGCTCCTGTTACACACACACACACACACACACACACACACACACACGCGTGCTTTCTGTGGGAGTCTTAAGGAATTTCCCATGTCCTTGTTAGCTAAATCTTTAAGCCTGCAATAGAGAACTAGGGATTCCCAGAGTGAATTACGCTCATGTCTTATAGTTTACTCTAAAGGGTTTCCAGGACTGTTACTGTAATGTGTTAGACAAGAAGTGATACCAACAGCAATTTTTTACTTGCATTCTACAACAGATAAGAAAAGAGGTCATTTGAGGTCATCGCACCGTGGAAGCTAATGGTGCTGTGCAAAGGGAATCACCAGCGAATATTCAAAGGCTCGTATTCTTAGGGACTTTCATAAGAATATTGTCAAACGTCACAGAGATCATAAGTCGGGTCGTCATGGTTGTCTTTCCCCATTGACGATGAAGAAGGCTTATTAAACAATCACTATAATTATGAATACGTCCTTGATAACCACTAGAGCCTGTTGGGAGATGCCGAAGTAAGACGTGGAAACTTTTGAGATTACCGATTTGTTTATTACTTTGATCATGGTTCATAGATATTTCTGCTGCAATATTTCTCTTATCAACTTTTTAGATGCTTAGGGAACTGCCTCGCCTCAGAACTAGTATACGACAAGAATGGCGAGATCAGTCCATCAGAAACGTGGCGAAACAGTAAACAAAAGTAATGCTCCATCATAACCTACATTTTAATACCCACAAGTGACAGGAATAAGGAAAAACACAACAAATACCCACATCATAAGAGAAGAACTTCAACTCAAATATAAAAATACAATAAAAAAATAAATAAATAGGGTTAATGGCAGAAGACAAGGACGAGAAGACAGTGTTATCATCATCCATCTTCACGTCATCAAACTCCGAGAACCACTTGCTTGTGAAGGCGCTGCGTTGTGTGGCGTTGCGAGAAAAATAAATATATATATATGACAAAAAAATACTTACATAACCAACCATCACCTCCTCTGGCCTTTCTGTGAGTCTGTGATCCATTAATGTTCACCTCGGTTCGTGTTCATTTCATCCCTATCAGTAATGGCAGGAGTGGAGGAGGTTTTATTGGCTGTCGTGGCGGGGCGGTGAAGGCAATGTGTGTGTGTGTGTGTGTGTGTGTGTGTGTGTGTGTGTGTGTGTGTGTGTGTGTGTGTGTGTGTGTGTGTGTGTGTTTTGCTTTCAAGCCGCGCGTGTCTCGTAGCGTCCACTTATGTGCCTTGCTCTTAATGAATTGAGATGATGAAATTAAGACTTAGAGAGAGAGAGAGAGAGAGAGAGAGAGAGAGAGAGAGAGAGAGAGAGAGAGAGAGAGAGAGAGAGAGAGAGAGAGAGAGAGAGAGAGAGAGAGAGAGAGAGAGAGAGAGAGAGAGAGAGAGAGAGAGAGAGAGAGAGA
This sequence comes from Scylla paramamosain, assembly GCF_035594125.1. Classification (NCBI taxonomy): domain Eukaryota; kingdom Metazoa; phylum Arthropoda; class Malacostraca; order Decapoda; family Portunidae; genus Scylla; species Scylla paramamosain. The sequence continues at coordinate 3,717,652 of NC_087173.1, forward strand.
GATATTACAAAAAGAAAATTTCATGTCGACAAAAATAAGAGAGAAGGAAGTTAAAAAAGCAGAGAGAGAGAGAGAGAGAGAGAGAGAGAGAGAGAGAGAGAGAGAGAGAGAGAGAGAGAGAGAGAGAGAGAGAGAGAGAGACTTCGATTTGATAGACATTTTAACTACTTTTCCTGATAAATTCAAAGAAGGAAGATAATTTTCACATCCCATATTATTTTCCTTGCAATCTTAGCTTTTATTGCAGAACTAAAAGGAAAAAAAAATGGAAAAATTATACAAACGTTTTAAACGAACACTTTTTCCTAGAGAGAGAGAGAGAGAGAGAGAGAGAGAGAGAGAGAGAGAGAGAGAGAGAGAGAGAGAGAGAGAGAGAGAGAGAGTGTGTGAGTCCATCACCACAGCAACAATTTGGAATTTTGTTGTGGAGTGACTGAGCGGCTTACCACACACACACACACACACACACACACATCACATCCCCTACCCCTCACTCATGCAGCCTCTCCCCTCATCTCTCACACCTCATACACACCTCTCTCTCTCCCTCTCCCACACTCACACACGCGTCCTCTCACAGACACTCGCGCTCAGAACAACCTGCATTCAGTATCGCTCGTTTCCCTCAGCAAGTCTTCCTTCCTCCTTCTCACCTCTACACCCACACCTCACTGACAGACAGAAGGCAACCGGCCAATATACCTCCTCTACCCCCACTCCTCCTCCTCCTATTCCTCCTCCTCCTCCTCCTCCTCCTTCCTTCGTCACTTCCGCCCCTAAGATTTGCTGGGTTTCCTCATCGCTGTCATAATTTTTCTCTCTCTGTTTTGGGCGATAAGTTTCTGTTTCATCACCCCAGAGAGAGAGAGAGAGAGAGAGAGAGAGAGAGAGAGAGAGAGAGAGAGAGAGAGAGAGAGAGAGGGGATGGGAGGTTGAGGTGACTCTCCGTCTTTTTCTGCCTCATCTTCCCTCTCTCACCTGTCTCACTTTACCTGTCCTTACCTGTTGGTCTGATTCACGTTGAGTTTTCTATTAATAAGTAGTTTTTTTTCATTTATTTATCTATTTATTTGTTTTATTTTCGCTAATACGGGCTTTTATTTGTTAATGTATTCTCTTCTCTGTTTCTGTTTGTCTTTGTTTTTCTGCTTGATTAATCTCATGTTTATTACTCTCTCTCTCTCTCTCTCTCTCTCTCTCTCTCTCTCTCTCTCTCTCTCTCTCTCTCTCTCTCTCTCTCTCTCTCTCTCTCTCTCTGTCTATCTATCTATCCTCTACTTATATTTGTTTGCCATGTTTTCAATCTTTACTTATTTATTCTTTCTATCTTAATGTCTTATCTGTTTCACTCGTATCCTGTCTGTCTGTTTGTCTGTCTTTCTATTATTTTGCCTTTATAATTTGTCTCCACTGCCTTTGGTCCTCTGTACTCTTGTCTCTGTGTTTGTCTCCTCTTTATCTTTCTTTCTGCCTCCCTCCCTGTATCAGTTTGTTCTATCTCCTGTTTACTTATCTTTTGTCTCCTCTGTTTGCTCCTCAGTTTAGTTATCTATCTATCTATTTATCTGTTTATCTCCATCTCTCCACCCTATTCATTCACTGCATACCTTCATGTCGCCTGCTGTAAAAAGCGGACTAAGTAAACATGTTCCTAATAAGTGCTAACATTTGCGTCTATTTTGTCAGTAAATAACCTGCAGCTTCCATTCATCTTCTCCTGCACGGACGGAATGTTGTCTGGTTTGTTTTAGCGTAGAATTTGTTCATATCTGACTGGCTTACGTAGAAGAAGAAGAAGAAGAAGAAGAAGAAGAAGAAGAAGGGAAGAAGAAAAGAAGAAAAAGAAGAAGAGGAGGAGAAAGAGGAAGAAGAAAGAAAGACTAAGTTACTTTTTTTCCTCACGTAGCTGTTCGTGCTTAAGCAAATTACTGCAGTTAGCTCATCAGTAACGATAAAATTATGCAAATTTGATGCGGAGAAAATTTTACTGAAGAAAAAGAATCTACACTACTTTTTTTGTTATTCATTTTTCAGCAAATTAGAGAAGTGTATTCATCATTGAAGACAAAATTATGCAGATGTATATAAGAAAAACATTAAGGAAACTAGATAAAAAAATATAAAAAAATCATTGCCTTAACTAGAATTATGTTTAAACCACGTCTTGTCCATAAATTACTTGAAGATAGACACATAAAAGTTAACCAAAGCAAATAGTATTTAAGCCACTCCTGCTTATGAATTTATTGAAGCCGAGGACACTAAGTAAGACAGATCACTTATACCACTACACAGTCGTATACAAATTTATATAAGAAAATTCATACAGATCTTGAATGCGCACTTGGAAGAACATCGTAAGAGCTGTTTTGGGTGGTCTTCAGGATGAGGGGAGGAGGTGGGGAGGGTAGGGGAAGACGGGGTAAGGAAAGGCCTGACAGCACCTGCAGGAGTAAGTCGGAGGGAGGGAATGAGAGAGTGAGAGAGAGGAAGAAAAAACACATTAATTAGCAGCTCTTGATAATCTAGGATAAGATGCCTATAAAATGATCTCGCCGCCACAACAGCTCTTCTTTGTAGCTCTGTGACGATGGTTCTCTCTCCCTCTCTCTCCCTTTCTCTCCCTCCCTCACCCAGACCTTGCTCCTCCACCCCTCCTTCCCTCCTTCGTTCATCTCTCCAGTTCATTCTCCTTACTCTCCTCCCCTCTTTCCTCTCCCAGTACATTCTTTCCTCTTTTCTTCATTCCTCTTCATTCTGTTTTGTATAGCTTTTTTATTGATTCTCTTTTTCCTACTGTTTTTCCTCCTGTGCCTCTCTTTTCCTATCCTCATTTCCTTTTTCATTACTTATTTCCTGTTTCTATAAAAAAATGTCTCTCTTGTTCCTGTATCTCCCCTCCTTTACTTATCTTCCTCTTACCCCTTTTTTATCCTTCATACTTCTGTTTCCTCCATTCTGACCCTCTTCTCTTCTCCCTCTGCCTCTTAACCGCCTCCTTGTCTTGTTCCTATCATCTTCTCTTCCTCTCCCTTGTAACCTTCGCCTTGTCTCAGTCCTTTCCTTCCTCATCTCTCTTTCTCTCTTCCTTCCCGCCGAACCTTTAGCCTTCTCTCCTCTTTCTCTCCTCCATCTCCCTCGTAACCTCCTTGCCTTCCCCCTTTCCTTCCTCATGCCTCGCACTAACCCTCTTCCTTTTGTCCAACTCATAACTTTGCCTCATTCATTCCCTTGCTCATTTTCCCTCGCATCTCTCTTTTTTCATCAAACTGAGCCTTTCTCGATCCTCTGTCCTTCCCTCCCTTCCTCATCTCTCTCTCTCTCTCTCTCTCTCTCTCTCTCTCTCTCTCTCTCTCTCTCTCTCTCTCTCTCTCTCTCTCTCTCTCTCTCTACTGACTCCTCGTGTTTGGATTATCTTCTACGCCGTCTCCTTATCAACTCCTCGTGACAAGAACAGTAAGTGTTATTGTACAAGGCCGTCTCACCATGTTCCCCTGCTGAACACCGCGGGAGGTGGTGAACACTGGCTGCTTATCCCACTGGCTGACTCACGGGGGAGGAGGAGGAGGAGAAGGAGAAGGAGGAGGAGGTAGGGGAAAAGAGGGTTAAGAGAGAAAGAACAGTGGAGGATTGAATTGAAGGAAGCTAAGGTGAGAAAGGTGAGACTGTAAGATGAGAGAGAGAGAGAGAGAGAGAGAGAGAGAGAGAGAGAGAGAGAGAGAGAGAGAGAGAGAGAGAGAGAGAGAGAGAGTAGCACTGATCAACGAAGCAGTCACAAAACCATACCATCTAACATACATATTCATTACTTTTTTTTTATCTTACTCTAACTTTAAATTCTTGTATAGCTAACATTCCTTTTTCTTTTCTCTCTCTTGCCACTAATTGATTCACAGGAGACTCACTCACTCACGCCATGTTTACTCACCACTCGTGTCATAGGCCGTGGCGAGAACAACAGGGGCTCACCACGTAAAAAGAAGAAAGAGAGAAGGGAGGGAGAAAGAAAAATAAAATATAAATAGTAATATGATCTCAAGTGTCAAGGCATCAGTGAGCAAACAAGTGTTAATTTTTTAGCGTATTTAATTTATGTGAATTTTTAGGGTAACGTATCAGAGAGAGAGAGAGAGAGAGAGAGAGAGAGAGAGAGAGAGAGAGAGAGAGAGAGAGGAATCTTCTGGTTCTTGGTTCTGTCTTAACGTTTGCCTGCCCGAGCCATCCCAGCGACAACACAGTCTGGGATTATAATTAAGATTGTCCTTAATTCACGGCTAGATTCCTTGTGTGTGCGTGTGTCTGTGTGCGTGTGTATGTCTGTGTGTGTGTGTGTGTGTGTGTGTGTGTGTGTGTGTGTGTGTGTGTGTGTGTGTGAGGTTAGATGAGGTTAGGTTTTGCTTTGTTTGGTTCTGTTAATTTCTGTATGTGTGTGTGTGTGTGTGTGTGTGTGTGTGTGTGTGTGTGTGTGATGTCAGATGAGGTTATAGTTTTGTGTTCTTTTGGCTATAGTTAGTTTTAGAGAGAGAGAGAGAGAGAGAGAGAGAGAGAGAGAGAGAGAGAGAGAGAGAGAGAGAGAGAGAGAGAGAGAGAGAGATTAAATTTCCCCACTGGGACCCCAAATTAACCATCCCTTCTATTTGTGTATCTTTAATTTCACAGCCATCGGTCGCAATCTCCCTTACTCTCCCTCTCTCCTTTTCCTCCCCTTCTTCCTCCTTCCCCTCCACACTCCCTCACACACACATTCACGCTTCCCTGCCGCAAAATACAAGGAGGCGGAGGGAAGCACGGAACTAGATAAGGAATGTGCTGCGAAGTAAACTTTTATCTCATTCACACACTCTTCCTCTTCCTCATTTCCCTCTCCTCCTCCTCCTCCTCCTCCTCCTCCTCCTCTTAATCTTCGTCCTTGCGTGAGTCGCCGCGAGATCAGGCCGCGATAACCACACCACTGCTCGCTTTCTTTCTTCCTTAACGGGTAATGCAGCGCGCCACCTCGCCACGATGATGATAGGAGAAGCAGCGCGCGTGGCGGTGACTTACAGGGCACGGCGGCGAGGCGTGGCGGTACTGACGGTGCGGGAGGTCCTCAGGGTGTGTTGTCCCCTTAGATGGCTCGCTTCGATAAGAGATAAGGAGCTATGAAGGATAGTTCGAGAAATAATGGCTGGAATGTTGGTAAAGTTAGATTCAGTAAGGTAGTAGAGATAAAAAAATAACTGGCTGGATTTGATAGGACGAGAAGTAATGGTTGTAAGATTGTTAAAGTTAGGTTCATTGAGATAACTGTGATAGAGAATGGATAAGGAAGGATAGGGCAAGAAATAACCGTTGTAAGATTGACAAAGTTAGATTCAACAAGATAGCTGACATAAGAAATAGTGATAAAGAATGACAGGACAAAAAAAAAAACGTTGCAAGATTGATAAAGTTAGATTCAATGATATATAGAGACAGATTAGTTCTGAAATAGAATGATAGATGAATGGCTGTTAGTGTTGAGTCATTAAGAAGCTTTGAAAGGTTAGATAGATTTATGGAAGAGAAATCATGACAAATATGCATTTAGGAGCAATAGGTGGAAATACTTATACACGAGGACTGCCACGTGTGTGTCTGAGGACTTCTTGCAGCTTCCCTTATGTTCTTATATTCTCGTGTGGACGTAGAGACACAGAGATGTATGCGTGACGCTGTGCATGACTACACACTCAACAGCAGCAAGAGATCATGGCAAATATGCGTGTGGGAGTGATGAAGCGAAGGATACATGCAAAACAGGCCCATTAGGAGGTGTCTCGTATCTTCACACAACCAGGAAGGACTTGTGGCTTCTGGTTTATCAAATGGCGAAGCTGTTGAGGAGAGCCGCGGCCGGGAACCTCAAGAAGTGACGTGTTCAAGGCCGTCATGGTGGCTCACAAAGGGCGGTTCACCTCACTCACTCGCCGGGGGAGAGTTGGCAACCCTCAAGTAACGTGTTATGAGCGGTGACCTTGTTGTTAGTTTGCAGTGCGGGTCACGAGTAGTGGGTACGTAGTGGTGGTCACCTTTGCTGTGGTAACTGGACACCATAACTCTGCCTTGTTCTCAGTAAAGCACGGATTAAAGAAAAAAAAAGTACAACAAAAAGCATTCGAAATTCACCGAAGGAATAAAGAAAGAATAAAAAAAAAAATCTATTATCAAAAGACATTCAAAATTTCATAAGTTTTTCAGCGTGTGGGACTTGAAAAAAACAAAGAAATACAAAAGAATATAAAGGAATAAGAACAACCTCAACAAAGCTTCGTTATAATGTGCTAAAAAAGAAGGATGATGTGATAGTTGGCATGGAGGTGCACCTGGTGAGACTTTGTGTGTGTAGGTGTGTGTGTGAGTGAGCAAGAGGGGGTGGATAAGAAAGGAAAGCCCCGGCCCGCTACAGCAACGTTGTGTGTGTGTGTATGTGTGCGTGTGCGTGTGTGTGTGTGCGCTGCTACTTAAGGCCCTTGGAGCACACTGACAGATTCCCTTCACTGTTGTCGATGAAATACGATCCAACGTAACCAAACTTGCAAGAAGGCGAAGGCTAACGTGACCTGCTGCCGGCGCTACACGACCACACGCACGCCCGCACCCACGCCCACGCCCACAGCCCAGCCTTGTTGTGTGGCGGCACGCACTCTGCACACACACACACACACACACACACACACACACACACACACACACACACACACACACGCAAATGCATTAGATATTAGCACTTGACAGCTTGACCTCAATAGTCATAAAGGCATTCAGCCCTTTCTCTCTCTCTCTCTCTCTCTCTCTCTCTCTCTCTCTCTCTCTCTCTCTCTCTCTCTCTCTCTCTCGCTGTTTGTCTTCTTTCCTCTTCATTCATTGTAATTGTAGTAATTAATTGCATGTCTGAGAGAGAGAGAGAGAGAGAGAGAGAGAGAGAGAGAGAGAGAGAGAGAGAGAGAGAGAGAGAGAGAGAGAGAGAGAGAAAAGGTGGCATTGATATGTAAATGAGAGACAAAGGTGAGGTGTTGAAGATGATCAAGAAACAAAGAGGTAAAGAGAGGGTTGTTTACTTAATTAAATTCACCAGAGAGAGAGAGAGAGAGAGAGAGAGAGAGAGAGAGAGAGAGAGAGAGAGAGAGAGAGAGAGAGATTACACTTCCTCCTCTTCTCCCTCCCAAGCATGATCACACAACACTGGCAGCCTCCCACACACCCTCTCATATATTAGGATTTCTCTTATAATATTAATGACACTCATGCCTGCCGTGCCAAGTTATGTCATAGAGTTCCTCCTTATATTTCGTCTCCCCTAATTACTTCTGTCACTTAGGTATTTTTTCCCTCCACTTCTGGCTTCTTTCTCCTCTCTCTCTCTTCCTCCTCCTCTTCCTCCTCCTGCTCTTGGTGGCTCCCTCTTTCTCTGTTCTCTCTCTCTTCCTTTATCTTCTTTTCTTCTTGTCTCTCCTTCAATCTGCTACTTTAATTTCTCACTATTTTTGTTGTGTAATTTTGTTTTCCTGTGCTTATTCTTTGTTATCTTCTTGTTTTCTTCCGTGTGTTCATATTTTAGTTTATCTTTTTTTTATTTGTTCTTTCCTTCCTCCCTCAACGTCTTCATTACAGCAGCATTAATCGGTCTGACAGAAACGCTTCCCCTTATTTATCTCCTTCCTTCCCTCTCCCTCTCTCTCTCCCTCTTTCTCCATCTCTCTTATTTCTTCCTCTCCTCTATATTGCTCTTCCTCCCCTCTTCACCTCCCTCCCCTCTCTCCTCCAAGTGGTGGCAGGAGGTGTTGGACCGTGGCGGGGGGGTGTGGGTCGTGAA
>NC_087173.1:3730485-3765485 GCF_035594125.1 Scylla paramamosain
CTATAGAATCTGTCACATGCATTCAGGGTTTATAGCCTTAATTGGTAATACCTCCTCTCCCTCATTTTCTTTTCAGTCTTCCATCATGTCTTCCTCATTCTCATCTTTCCTGACCTGCTATCATTCCTCTTCCTCATCTTCATTTATAGTCTTCATCATGTCTTCCTCATTCTCCTCATCTTTCCTTACCCTCATTTCTTCTCATCATCATCCTCTTCACACAGCCTCCCAGCATCCCTTCCTCACTCCCCCCCTCCTTATCCCTCCCTCCTGTCCCTCCTTCCTCTTCCCTCCCCGTCTTCTCTCCCTCCCCGTCACAGCTGGGCTCGTCCCCGCCTCGGACCACCTACAGGGCGGGCGCCAGGTGGCTCTCCTCACGCGGGCGACAGTGGGTGCCGTCCTCAGCTGGAGGACGCGTCCCGCCCCTCCCCTCCTGACGGCCTTTTTCTCCCCTCCCGTAGCGACGCCCCCTCAACCTATTCTCCCCGCGGCGACTAATGCATGCCTTCTTCTGTTAGTTTTACGCTATATATAATATCTGTTCTATATTCTCCTATCAGCCAGGTGTTTCCTAGTGCCGCCCGCCGCCCGCCGCCCTCGTCCTCGTTCCCTCCTCATCCTCCAATAAGGCCTCGCGCCCCGCTAGATCTCCGCCTCGATATACTCGCGTTTTTCTTGTAGTTGTTTTGGTTTCGTCAGCGCGGTGGAGGGAACTGCCAGGCCGCCATCCATATATTTATATAAAATGCACGATACGTCTTCCTAGTGATTTTTTTTTCTCTCCATCGTCTCGTCTCTCTCTTTCTCTGTTCCCGAAACGCCAGTGAACGCCCATCGTCGTGAATGGAAGGTGTGTGCTGTTTATTTATTCATTCATTCATTTGTTTATTCATTTATTTATAATTACTTATTCATTAAGTAAGTTATTTAGTCATTCAGTCATTGCATTTTGATTTTTCGTATTCATCTCACAGATTTTGATACTTAGATTTCTTTTAACAGGTTCTGGTGGAAGTTACTGGAATTTTCAAGAGTTTTATTCATCATAATGATTATAGTTTTAACAAGTATTCTACATCACCGACAGAAAACACACACACACACACACACACACACACACACACACACACACACACACACACACACACACACACACACACACACACACACACACACACACACACACACACACACACCTAATCATTATGTACCCTTTGAAAATAGTCCTGACGGGAGAACAAATGTTTCAAAATACTGGCTTTAATCTGAAAAAAAAAGAAACCTAGCCAATAAAAAATCAAATAAATGTGAATAGATAAGTGACTAAAAGTCAAATAAACAGAAATTTTTGCCAGAAAATTATAAAAGTACAAACCAAACTTTTTCAGATGTGTCTGCTTACATTTTTAGGAAGAAATTTCATATATATATATATATATATATATATATATATATATATATATATATATATATATATATATATATATATATATATATATATATATATATATATATATATATATATATATATATATATATATATATATTTCATATATATATATACTATATATATATATATATATATATATTATATATATATATATATATATATATATATATATATATATATATATATATATATATATATATATATATATATATATATGTATATTTTGATACTTCCACTGAAGCAAATGCTAAAAATACCAATAAAAGTTGTAGCTTCCTTCCTTTCCTCCTCAATGCGTCCCTGAGGCGTTCCTTTACTCCATTTCCCTCTCCTTCCCTCCCTCCTTTTCCTTCCTCCTTCCCCCTTCCTGCCTTCCTTCACTTCCCCTCAACTCCCTGGCGACCGCGTGACCTTGGATGACCCAGGAGGGGGGGGAGAGGGATGGGGAGGGAGAGGGGTGATGAGGGAGAAGTGAAAGTGTGAGGAGTCTGATGAGGGGAGAGAGAGAGAGAGAGGAAGGGAGAGAAGGCGGTGGGAAGACGTCGGTGTGAAGGTTACTGTTGCCGAGAGAGAGAGAGAGAGAGAGAGAGAGAGAGAGAGAGAGAGAGAGAGAGAGAGAGAGAGAGAAAGAGAGAGAGAGAGAGAGACCCACGTTGACGTTAACACATGGCAACTGTCGCTATAAAAGTTGAATTTCTCTTGACACATGATATAAACAGGCTTTCAGCAAGTCACCAACCCGCACTCACTCCTCACTTACCAAAAAATCTATAGGGGGGTTTCTTCCATTTGAGTTATTCCTTGAACTTTTCTTTCTTTTTTTTTTTTTTTTTCTTTCCCGGGACGTGCTATGTTACTTTCACATCGTCGGTGGGTGAGTGTCATGCATGTGCGAGGTACCTTAACTCTTTCCCTGCTAGAGATTCTGTTCCCATCATCCCTTGCAACTTTCCAGACGTCTATTTTTGTATTAAAGTATGTTAAGTAGTAACCTAGAATATACAACCTTAACCTTTATTCTCTCTTTACATTATCTGTCCATGCAAACTCTTATATTTATTCTGCTATTATGCCACCAAAAGATGACCATAACAGTTAAAGGGTTAAGTGTGGCACAGGAACGGGGATTTGAATGTATCCAGAATCTTTAGGTACGCCACAGTGACATCCTTAAGTTACCCTGGAAATTTAAAGATTAGCTCTGACGTATTTGTGGCTTTGGGTTATTTCGGATTTTTTAAATATTACGAACACATTGAGGAAACTTTTAAGAATTACTCAACATGTTTAGGACTTTGGATTATCTCAGGTCGTTTCAGTATTACTAGCACATTAAGGGATTTAAGTCACCATGAAGTTTTTAAAAAGACACAATGCCGTATTAAGGGATTGAAATAACGCAACATTTTTAGTTATGACAGTAAAATATTTAGGCAATTTTTAGAAATTTTTAGTTATGACAGTAAAATATTTGGGAAATTTTGTTATTTTAGAGTTTTAAGAATGATACAATAACGTATTTATGATTGAGTTACGTTCCTTTTTAAAGTGTAACATAGAAGCATTGTAGGAGTTTATTTAAGTTATTCAGGAATTTTAAACACTATGACATATTTACATATTATAGGTATTTAAGTTCGTTTTTTTTTTTTTTTTTCTGAAACCTGAATATAACAACTGTACAACTTGAATTAATGTTTCGTTTAAAAAATTGGTAAAAAAACACAAATAGGGATGATAGGAAAGAATGTTTGTTTATTTTCGAGTAAGATATTAAAAGAATGAGCGAATTGGAATAACTAAGTAACGAGAAGTAAAGTAAGTGAAGAAAGAAAGAAAGGAAATATGTGGATTAAGGAAGTAAAGAAGGAGAGTAAAAGGAAAGAATGAAGAGACGAGACTTGCAAGTAACAAGATCAGACAGAGAAAAAAAATGAATACAAGGAAAAAAAAATAAACACACGAGAAAGAAATGACGAAATAGAAGAAACTGAGGAAAGAATACGAACAAGAAGAAGAAGAAGAAGAAAAAAAATACACGAGAGTAGAAAGAAAGGTAGCAGAATAGAAAAAAAAAAGAGAGAAAAATCGCCATTCAAATGAAGACGAACGAAAACAAAACAGAAAAAAAAAAAGAGGAGGCAGAAGCAATAAAACTAACACAGATGATAATAAAAAGAATCAAAGAGGAAAACCACAGAAAAGAGGAAACAGCGAGTCACTAAGAGGGAGAAAGTGGAGACTGGAGAGTGTGCATATATTTTTGAGAGCAGTAAGTGGACGCAGGCAAACAGAGGCTACCTGGCAAGCGACCAACCCGCGTCGAGGAGAGGAACCTGCCGCCGCCGCCACACTCACCGTTACCTGAATGCGACACGTTTTTATGTGTATTTATTTGCTGTGTGGCGTCATGGTGGTGGTGGTGGTGGTGATGATAGTGGTGGTGGTGGTTCTCTATCTTTGGGTAACAAGTTTTTCCTCGTTTTTTCTTCATAGACAACTAAAGTATCCGTAGAATCTTTATATCTTGTTTTTTACACGACTTGCTTAGGTTGCGGCATTTGTACTGGTAATAGTGGTGCTTTAATGCCCTTGGTGATGATTTTTTGCCTTTTTCTCACTCCTGTCACAAGTCATGTAACAGCAGAACATACGTATTTTGTGCATTTCGTCACTTTTTTTTTGTGGGTCATGGCTAGGTGAGGTTAAGTTGTCAATAGCGGCGTGTTTGTTCTCTCTAGTGTTCATTTTGAGGCAACTTAGATAACTGCGGGACATTTATTTCATATCTTGTGCCTTTCGTCTCTTTCTTGTGAGCGGTGAGGTTATCTATAATGGCGTGTTTGTTTTTTCTATTGTTCCCTTAGAGACAACTCAGGTATCCGCACAATATTTGCACCATTATATTACGCATTTCCTTACTTATTTACCCTCTGTATGTATATTTTGATCCTTTCCCCCCTCTTCAGTTTCCTCCGTAATCTTGTTGTCGTTCCATTTTTTTTTTTTTTCCCCATTCAAGGTATTTTCAGTCTATTGGTGATCGGTATTAATTATTCACAGGAAGATGCAATTTGTAAATACAATAAAGTCACGGCGCAATTCAGTAAATTTACTGATAGATGGGAAAGGGAAAAATTATACGCAAGATTATATATAATTATTCGTTTAAAAATACAGAAGGTGCGCGGAGATTTGAGGAAATTTTGCTGTGTTTTAGTTGGAAAAATGTTAAATTAAACATGAATTTTCTTCCCGTCCGCATAACGACTTTGCATCTCCACGTTTGTGTGACTATGATAATGGGGAGGAGAGGGAGGGGAGGGGAATGGAGGAGGAAAGGGATAGGAGTGGGATGGATGGGAGGGGAGAGAAAACGGATGAGGAAGGGGAGGAGAAAGGGAGACAAGGTGAGGCAAGTCCAGGGGATGAAGGGAGGGAGAGAGAGAGAGATGATGGGTGGAAGAAGGGAAAGGAAGAGACTAGGGGAAGGGAGGAAAGGAAAACAACAATAACAACAACTATAGGAACAACTACAACTACCTCTACTACCACTACTACCACTACTACCACTAGCTCTACCTCCGCCTCCTCCTCCTCTTCAGAAACAGGATTTGTAACTTCCTCAAACAGTGGAACAATTCTTTCATGACTTGTAGCAAACCCCCCTTCCTCTCCCCATGACTAACCAAGCTGAAGAGAAAGGGAAGGGAGTGAGGGGAGGAGAGAAGGGGAAGGGAGGGAGGGGGGGAAGGAGGGAGGGAGAAGAGACCTCGTATCAAGGCAGTGTAAAGGGGAGGGAGGGAAATAGAGTGAAACAATCATATTTGCGTTATGACAGTGTTGGTTTAATGGAAAGTTTTGAAGTCATCAGTATTATTATCTCTCAAGTGGTACGCCATTTGAGCACCGTCTCCTTGCAATGTTCCCCAATCAGTCAATCAGTCAATCAGTCAGTTAATCAATATGCCAATCAAGTCAATCAGGTTTAATAATTCTTCAGAAATACCGCATCATCAACACACTTCATCACTTAGCAATAACGTAGCCAGCTATTACAGCACCGGTATACTAACAGTGTACCCCTAGACACTGCTTGTCCCGGAGGCGTACGTAACACAGACACAGAACACGCGCCTCCCTGACATGCAGTACAGACACAGCATAGGATCCCTAAGAGGTTTTTGGATACATCTGTTGGGTATCGCAAGCTGCTTTTGGTACTGTTAGTTCCTCGTGAAGTGGTCAGTCATGCAGCCAGTCAGTTAGACAGTCCGTTGGTTTAATTGCGAAGGCACACCTCACTCACAAAAACTAGAGAGACGGTGGTTCCTCGTCCGGGTGGTTATTGTGTTAGCCTGTAATACCCTGTCATAATTAGTTAAGATTCTTTAGTCGTTCAGCTATTAAATGAGAGTAATTTAGAGGGGTCTGCACTCTTTTAACTCTTTCACTGCAATATGCAACAATTGACGGCAATGAAAGCACTGTAGTAAGTCCTTATAGACACCTACAAGAAAGAAAAGGAATGAAAGGATTATAGTTTTCCATTTTTAAGTATCATAATATTCAGAAGTGGCTACACGAGATAAATCAAACGTCAAACTGTCTTAATTAAGGAGATGTGACCAAATAGTAGTGAAAGGGTTGATACTCCATGATAACTGATTCAAAGGACGGTTCTTCAGTCAGTCAGACAAGCAGGGAGTCATGCAAGCAAGCGAACAGTTACTCAGTCAGTCAGCTGTTTTAATTTGAAAGGGTACGTCACTCCAAACTTTCAACTTAAATAACACATAAATAAAATACATCTCAGCATGACCATCAACTGTACATTATGAAGGAGAGAGAGAGAGAGAATTCTGCCCGTCACGTTATCAGGTGACACACAGGAAGCGAATACAAAGAACAGTATATTTGCCACAGGTAATCCGCTTGGCCTCTTCGTACTCTCATAACGTTCACTGCATTTCATAATACCCAAGTTCTGTTGCCCGTTTGTGTTGATATTGCATAATGTTCATGATTTCTTTCCCTTTCTTGTTCAAACGTATTTCGTCATCGCTTTCCTCTGATATCTCTTCCCTTTTTTCTTTTCTCCCATTTTTTGCATTTTTTTTTTTTTTTTTCTGTTTAGTTCGTTTCATCTCGTCAGTTTCACTTTTGTTCCCTAGAATGACTTATCAAAATTTGGCTTCTCATTGTGATCTCTATTTATGGGACGGAAAAATACTGTTAACTTTCATGCCATATATTGTTGGATTTCTCTCTCTCTCTCTCTCTCTCTCTCTCTCTCTCTCTCTCTCTCTCTCTCTCTCTCTCTCTCTCTCTCTCTCTCTCTCTCTCTCTCTCTGAATTATTGGGTTATTTAAGTTTCCGTTCATCATGTCATGTTCTGATTCCGTTCGTGTGTGTAGTGAACATTTATCCTTGCAGTGTTCTACTTCTCTGTCTTCCAGTTCGTGTTGTTCTTATCATTGTATTTTATTATCTCCTCCTCCTCCTCCTCCTCCTCCTCCTCCTCCTCCTCCTCCTCCTCCTCCTCCTCCTGGTGTTTCTCTTCCTCCTACTTACAGTCTTACTCTTCTTGTCCTTCTTGTTGTTGATAATTTGTTGTCTCTCCTCCTCCTCCTGGTGTTTCTCTTCCTCCTACTTACAATCTTGCTCTTCTTGTCCATCTTGATATTTTTTTTTGTCTCCTCCTCCTCCTCTTCTTCCTGGTGCTTCTCTACCTCCTACTTACCGTCTTACTCTTCTTGTCCTTCTTGTTCTTGGTAATTTTTTGTCTCCTCCTCCTCCTCCTCCTTCTCCTCCTGCAGCCTCTCTCACACAGGCCAAATTAATCACCTTGAAGAGCGCCCCTCACAGCGGTCGTTAATGAGGGAGGGGAAGTGTGGAACTTGAGTTACTGTGGCAGGTGGCTCTCCTCACGCCTC
Organism: Scylla paramamosain; assembly: GCF_035594125.1. NCBI lineage: Eukaryota > Metazoa > Arthropoda > Malacostraca > Decapoda > Portunidae > Scylla > Scylla paramamosain. Next base: position 3,737,872 of record NC_087173.1, read on the forward strand.
TCCTCTCTCTCTCTCTCTCTCTCTCTCTCTCTCTCTCTCTCTCTCTCTCTCTCTCTCTCTCTCTCAGTCTCCTTTCCTCCCTCCCTCCCTCTCTTCCTCTCTTGTTTTCTTCGTCTTCCTGTTCCTCTCTCTCTCTCTCTCTCTCTCTCTCTCTCTCTCTCTCTCTCTCTCTCTCTCTCTCTCTCTCTCTCTCTCTCTCTCTCTCTCTCTCTCTCTCTCTCTCTCTCTCTCTCTCTCTCTCTCTCTCTCTCTCTCTCTCTCTCTCTCTCTCTCTCTCTCTCTCTCTCTCTCTCTCTCTCTCTCTCTCTCTCTCTCTCTCTCTCTCTCTCTCTCTCTCTCTCTCTCTCTCTCTCTCTCTCTCTCTCTCTCTCTCTCTCTCTCTCTCTCTCTCTCTCTCTCTCTCTCTCTCTCTCTCTCTCTACGAAGCACATAATCTTGACTTATAACCTGAATATGACTCACGTAGATGTTTAACGATCATGTGTGTGTGTGTGTGTGTGTGTGTGTGTGTGTGTGTGTGTGTGTGTGTGTGTGTGTGTGTGTGTGTGTGTGTATGTGTGTATGTATGTGGGTGGGTGGGAGTAGGAGAGAGAGAGAGAAAGTATGAGAGAGTATGAACGCATGAAAGTTGTAAGTACACACACACACACACACACACACACACACACACACACACACACGATAACATTCCCACACACGGCACCAGCAGACGGAGACACAGGAATGGCCGAGAATAGCCCCAAGAAGACGTGGATGATAAATGTCGTGCCAATTGTGTGCTCGCGCCACGTCACGCCTTAAATAACATCAAAGAGCAGAAGGGAGGAAACAGGAGGAAGCGGCGCCCATCATACCAAACGTGCGGATAAGAGAACGCCTCGTACATACGCATGTACACTTAACTTTACCGCTTACGAGGCTGGAGGTGTGTGTGTGTGTGTGTGTGTGTGTGTGTGTGTGTGTGTGTGTGTGTCTGGGAGGTACAGAGGCTAAGAAAGTAAGGGGAGAAGATCGAAGGGAAGGCAGAGAGAGATGGAGGGATGTAATGACGCTAGAACTGCAAAGGATGAGAAGCAGTGAGGAAGATGCAAGGGACAGGAACAACCGGAAGATACTCATACATGGTGAAAGAAGAAGAAGAAAGAGAAGAAGAAAAAAAGTGTTAAAAAGAACAGCAACAGGGATTAATAAGCTTAGGAATATTAGATACGTATCTTTACCGCTTAGAAGGCTGAAATGTGTCTGCATATGTGTGTGTGTGTGTGTGTGTGTGTGTGTGTGTGTGTGTGTGTGTGTGTGTGTGTGTGAGTGGTTTAGAGACGAGGAAAGGTGGCGGAAGGAAAGGGATATAAGGAGAAAGGTACTTAAGGTTAGGTGAGTACAAGTGTTAGTGTTTTAAGAAGCGTTGAAGGAGATAAAGGTGTGGCGGAAGGGCAGGTGTATAAAGAAGGGTGCTTTAGGAAGGTGTTATGTAGAAATTATTAAGTTCTGTATGTGTCCGAGGCTAGCAAAGGAGAGAGAGAGAGAGAGAGAGAGAGAGAGAGAGAGAGAGAGAGAGAGAGAGAGAGAGAGAGAGAGAGAGAGAGAGAGAGAGAGAGAGAGAGAGAGAGAGACAGAGAGAGAGAGAATGATGATGATGATGATGACGTGATGAATATGGTAAGTCAAATTGCAGGGTTTGGGAGGAGGAAGAAGAGGAAGAGCAGTAAGATGATGATGATGATGACGAGGAGGAGGAGGAGGAGGAGGAGGAGGAGCAGGTCGGACAGGACACAGGATGGCTCGTCTCAGGGTGGTAATGGGTTGCCAGTGTGTGAGTTTAATTGGCGATGGTAATCATATCAATCCATTTTTTATTTACTCCTTTCCTTCAACACCTTATTAATAACTGAGCGTACTTATACACTAGAGGACGACCCCGCTAAAGAGACACGTCCTTCAGGAAAATATAAGTAGAGAGACTATCTTAAGCTTCTGAAATACTTATGGATAGAAATACGTGCTTTTGTTTAATTCTGAGGTAGATAAAGACTTGATAATATTTTAAGGGATTCAAGAGGGTTTATTAAGAGAGAGAAGTGAGGGAAGGGGATTAGGGAAGGGGAGGAGGAAGAGAGGGAGAGACGGAGGTAAGTAGAGACACCAGGTGGATCATAACAGAAGCAAATGCGCCTTCTCCACCGCAAGACAAGGGCGGGAGGAGAGACGGGAGGAGGGACGGGGGTGGGATGGGAGGAGAGATGGGAGGAGGGATGGGGAGGAAAGATGGCCAGGATCTTCATAACTTGTCTTAATGTTTCCTCTATTTTAACCCATTTCTAACGTTTTCTTCTCACCTGAACACGCGCTAATGAGTCTATTACTATCTCTTCTCTCTAAGGGCATTTTGGTGCTGGGATGGTTGGGAAAGCTCGATTTGTGTGAGGTTCTCTGGTTTTGACGGTAAGGAGATTGGTGGTGGTGGTGGTGGTGGTGGTGGTGCAAAGGTGTTCGTTCACTTGTTGGGTGGTGGTGGTGGTGGTGTTTTTTCTTCTTAAGTCGTGTTTGCATTCATCATTTCCATTTCGACAGGCGACTCCACTCCGAAATAGCTTCCTGCCGCCACCCGCTGACGCCCTTCACTCTCCCTCCCTCTCACTCTCTCCTCATCTCTCTCCCCACTTCCACTCCGTCACTCTGCTTTAAGATTGAATTGTCTGATTATTGATTCTTTTTTCTTTTTTTGTCCTTGTTTGTGATGGTGCTTTTAATTTTTCTTCCCTCTATAATGTGATGGGGAAAAAATATTAGTCTGTTTTTTTTTTCTTTTTTTCGTCTCTTTGTTATTGGTAATCTGGTCAACACTGCATGATTTTTTTTATGATCTTAACACCATCACCACCATCACCACCACCACCGTTCAGCATTAAATACCTTTACACATTATGCCGCCTACTATCAATGCTACCATCACCACCATACCCGGCCATAGACATCACTACATAAATCACAGCCACCGCTAGTAAACCACACTACATGAAGAAGAAGGATAAAAAAAAAAAAAAATTCCGTACCACACCATCACCACTACACCACCAGTCATGCCCCATCATACACATCCCCACCAGAATCACCACCAAACTGCACCACACGGAAAGAAAACAACAATAATAGCATTTCTTTACCACCAAAGCACCACCACCACCACAACCACTCATACCCCAATCTGCTCCTCCCACACCACCAACCTACCGCACTTCCCTACCCTTTCTACCACCACCACGATTTTGCATGCCCACCACCGCCACCACCACCACCACCACCGCCGCCACCACCGCCGCCGCCGCCTTATTGACAGTCGTGAGCGGGTGCAGGGGTGACGACCGCGCGTGTGTTTTGTCTCTAAATCTCTCCCTTCACCTTCCACCCGCCCTCAGGCTCAGTTTCAGAATACCTCAGTGACTTTTTTTTTCTATTTTGTTCTTTTTATTGTGCCCCCCTACTCTCTCTCTCTCTCTCTCTCTCTCTCTCTCTCTCTCTCTCTCTCTCTCTCTCTCTCTCTCTCTCTCTCTCTCTCTCTCTCTTCCCCAGTCCGTCTGTCGGTCTTTCTGTCTTTCTTTCTATCTTTTTGTCTCTTGGTCCGCCTCTCTCTCTCTCTCTCTCTCTCTCTCTCTCTCTCTCTCTCTCTCTCTCTCTCTCTCTCTCTCTCTCTTTTCATCATTTCTTTGTCTTTCTTTTATACTTTTTTTTCGTTTTTGGCAAGAAAATACTTTAAAAAATTAAGAAAAGGATAAAAAAGAAAACAGTGAAAAAGAGAGAAATAGAAAATGCACTACTGTACCCTGCTCCTACTTTACGTAAAGCAAGCAAGCACACACACACACACACACATACACACACACACACACACACACACACACACACACACACACACACACACACACACACACACATGTTAAGCTTTCCAGGCCACGCTGAAAACGAGGTAAAAAATACGTCAAAAGTGAAAAAATCCACACCACTTTTCCGTCCTGATAAAAAAAAAAGTGTCACTGAATTCGTTAGTGAGAAGTAATTGCTCGCACAAACCTCATGAAAAAAACTGGCAAGCGCTTGTGTGTTGTCCGTCAAGAGAGAGAGAGAGAGAGAGAGAGAGAGAGAGAGAGAGAGAGAGAGAGAGAGAGAGAGAGATTAACCCACCCCTGTGTTTTCAGTAACTACTCAACTTGTTACTCTATTTTTTTTTTGGTTCACTTGCTTTTTTGTGTTCTTTTGTTGGTTGGTTGGTTAGTTAGTTGGTTAGTTGGTTGTTGTTGTTGTTGTTGTTGTTGTTGTTGTTGTTGTTGTTGTTGTTGTATCTCCAGTTTATCTCTTCATTCTTCTATTTCTCTTCATCCTTCTTTCTGTACTTAATTTCCTAGGTTCTCCCATCCACGTATTTTTTTATCCTCTCCTCTTTCTATCTCTCCTCTTCCTTTTCCTCTCGACATCCCTCTCTTTCTTCCCTCCGTTTTTCTCTTCTTTTTTTTTTCCTCGTTTCCTTTTAAGTTGCATACCATCTCCTTCCTTTCATACCCTTACTTTTCCTCCCTTCCTTTCTTTTACTCTCTCTCCTTTTCCCTCCTTTCTCCTCCATCCCTTTTCCTCTTGTTCTTTATCTCCATCCTCTCCTCTTTGCTTCTTCATCCTTCCTTTTCTACTACCCCTTGTTCCTTTCTCAGTTTTCTCTTTCTTTCTCCTTCACTTCTCCCCTTCTTCCCTCCCCTCCTTCCCTCGCCTCCTTCCCTCCCTCACCACCTCGCATCCCCGTCGCTCTGTAAACTCATTAAGTCTGACAATAACGGGCCATTGGTTGTAGGTCACGGGCGAAAACCAAGACACCCAACACCTCTTGCACATCTCTTACTCCCTCCCCTACTCACCCCAACACATCTCTACCCAGCTCCACTCTCCCCTACACAATTTAATACACCCATAACATAGTGGTGATTGGAACCTTACTGGGCATTTTTTTTTTATTTTGTCCTAATAGTTTACACACTCATACATATACTTATTGCTTATTCGCCTTTGATTTACCCTGCATACTTCTACACACCTCTTATATTTCTCTACAAGCTCTATATATTACGTTTAACTCCTTTACAAGTAGTGCAACGATCATTTATATTCCTTTACTTCCCTCCACCACTCCTACAATGTCCTAAGTTTCCTCTATAAGTCTTCACTGTATATTCTTACATTTCATCTCTATAAGTGCCCCTATGCTCGTAAATATCCCTTAATAGCTGCCTACACATACCCATACATTTTAACAATTAGCGTACTCATACCTACATGCTTCCTACACGCCTCCAGCAAGTCTCTATATATTTCCTGTTCTCAAATTCCCAAAATCTGCTTTCTATTTGCACGTGTTTCTTATCAATTTCCATTCAGATTTTACTAATTTCATACACGTTTTTCTTTTTCTTACCATTCTCTCTCTCTCTCTCTCTCTCTCTCTCTCTCTCTCTCTCTCTCTCTCTCTCTCTCTCTCTCTCTCTCTCTCTCTCTCTCTCTCTCTCGTAACACACTCGACCTTAATTCACTTCGTACTCGTCTCTCTCACAGCCCTCTCCTCTCCCACTCTCACCTCCTCCTGTTCCCACTCACTCCCTCTCTCCTCCGCCTCTTGCTCCTATTTGTCCCCCTCTCTGGCCCATTCATTCTTTCCCCTTCACCCCTTTCCGCTTTTCCCATCCTTTCTCTTCCTTTCGCGTCCTTTTCTCACCCGTCATCACCCCTTCTTCCTTTCCCCATCCTCATTTCCTTCTCATCTGTCTCTTCTTCCCTTCTCCTGTACCTCTTTTTTTTTTCTTGTCGATTTAAAGAGGGAAAAAAGAGTACAGGCAAAATCTTTATGGTCTTATTTTTTTTATTTGGAATTGTCATGGAAATCAGCGTATTTTATCAATTTGGCTTGAAAATATAGTTTAAAGACTTGAGATATTACAATGATGATGATGATAATGATAATAATAACTTCCTATCGGTCTTCATTATATAGTGGATAAAAGCATTCACATTTATCTCGGTAATGATTCCTAATAATTTTTCATTCCACATCAAATGAAGACGTTCCTGACCTTTCCTTCTGTGAGAGGAATTCCTTTCGGCTCCTCATCCCGTAGCATTCATTCATTCCCAGGCAGCCATTCCCATCTTCCCAGCAGGCGCCGCTCCCACATTCCAGGTTCAGTTCGGAAGACACTTTGCGGCTCGTCTTCGCGCCAACACAACACAGCGGCGCCCATTTTCTGCTAGACAAAAGGGGAACTTTGTTATTCCTTACAGATTTATTAGTTTGCGGCAGCTGTGAGGGCGAGACTTTCTCCCCGCGCTTGCATCCGGTGGTGGGGTTCCGCTGTCGAGTTCCTGAGGATTATCTTCATTTCTTGGCTTAACCCCTTTTTGAGTGATATTTGGTACATTTTTCTTTCATTACTAATCACTCTGAAACATCTTTACTTGTCCTACAGCCACCTCCAATCTTCAGACTGGCTATAAATTGCAAAATCTATTCTTTTTAAGTCTTTTTTTTTATTGTAGATGCTTATAAGGATTTCATGCATTGCTTCTGGTGGTGGTAATTGTTTTGTATCGCAGTGATGCGCATGGGAGACTTCCTAGAGCCGATGTATACAATTACCCCTATTCGTTTAATTTCTTGTCTTAACTTTGTAGGTGCTAATAATAACACATGTAATTTTATCTTCACCAACCCTAGACAGTTTTACTCATCAAAAGTTAAGCTACAGGTGCTAAAAAAGGATTTGCTAGGTATTCAATGATATGTACATACCTTTTGATCTGAGCGTTGTCTCTCGAAATTATCTAAACTTACACCTGGCTTTACGTATTTCCAAGCTGAGAAGAAGCTCTAGTAGTCGTAGGGTTAAAGATTATGTGTTTGAGAGACTTTCTAGAGCAGACGTACAGAATTAGTCCTTATTTTATTTATTGGCTTGGAATGGTATATTTGAGTGACTTCCGGGAAAAGAACTGAGAGAATCTGGTCCTCACAGGCTCATTTCTTTGCTGAGAATGTTGTGTATGACTCTCACAAATTGGCTAGCAGGAAATTTTCATATCGATTAACTTCTAACCGTTTCCAGAAGTACGTGATCCACCGCCTGGCACAACATGGTCTGATTTCACCGTATGTGTTGTTAGTGGACGATCTGATAATTTTTTCATCCGCTTATTTATTTATCTTCTTATTTTTCATCTATTTATTTGTTTATTTACTTGTTTGTTTACTTACTATATTGTATTGAGTTACCTGTTTTTGGCTTAGAATGATACGTTTGAGCAAGGTTCCCCAGATGAATCATACCCCGGGAATGTTGCAGACACGTAAAAAATTTCCAGACGGGTGACTGACTGATGCCATGTTAGATAATACACATACTCATCACCCTGGAATTCCTCGCGTGTGTAGCGCATTTCACGGCATTTCCTCACTTGAACATCGACAAATATGAACCTGTGGAGCGTCGAGGGGACTGAAGACAAGAAGGAGAAGAGCCGGCGAGTGTATGAGCCGCGTCTCCTCTGAAGTCTTTCATTCCCACTCTACAAATCGGTAAATATTGTGTCTCCAAATCTCGCGGGGCAAACACAGTCTCCTATCAGCCCTTGTAAACCCGGGAGTCAACAGCGCCGTGCCGCAAGCCCCGCCTCTATTGGTGGTAGTCACTTCTGTAAACCTTAATGTAAACTTGGGGAGGCGCGAGGGAGGGAAACCAGGATGCCAACTCAACTGTCATTGGCCGGCGCCGCTTGCAGTGTCTTTTCTTTATTTTGGAGTTCAGATGCTTGAGTTTTTAGCGCGGTGCGAGAGGCCGCGCTGTGTTGGTCCGCGATGAGTGATGTGGACCGAGGGCTTTCTTTTGCGTTAACTTATCTATTTACACCACGAAGGCAGCCACTGGGAGATTAATTTAAAGGGAAATACCAGGTTAACTCTGCTTCTCATATAGAGGATAGGAACGGATGCTTCTTGATGTTGCTGATAAAAAGCATTCTTTTGCATTGACTGGTCTATTTATGCGGCAAAATGTAGATGAAAGTTAAGAAAAGAAAAACAAAAATTAATCAAGTGTTGAGAAAAAAATAGAGTAAAAGCGAGACTAATCTATAAGCAAAAAGTTAAGACATAATTCCATTTATTACATTCTCAATACCTATATATTTTTTTTCTGAATTGGTCACTTAGAGTCGCCGATTCTAAGTACCTGGAAATTACTTGTAGGTTAAACGAGTCTTTGGTTGAGGGTTGATGAATTAAGACTATTTGATAAGACTCCCTGCATTACAGAAAGAATGAAGTGCACGTTCAGTTTATAATTATTTTTCTATTATTCATCACACACTTCTCAGGTGTGCTTGAACCGTGAATGAATTATGATATTGATTTTTCATTTCAGTATTCAAAATCTCATCAGAAAGAGAGAGAGAGAGAGAGAGAGAGAGAGAGAGAGAGAGAGAGAGAGAGAGAGAGAGAGAGAGAGAGAGAGAGTTTGTCGTAAAGGAAAAAGAATATAGACGTTTTACCAATACAGAATAGACCAATTAAACTCTCCTCTCCTCTCCTCTCCTCTCTCTCTCTCTCTCTCTCTCTCTCTCTCTCTCTCTCTCTCTCTCTCTTTCCATCCCTCGCAAGGATTGGCCCGGCGTATTTCTGGCGGAACACAATACTCTCGCTTCGGCTGCCGCGCGAACAAGACCCGGCCATTTTATCGATGACTATACTGTTTCGTGTGCAAATATCGCCCATGTTCGTCGCTTATTTTCCAAACATCTTGGGTTGCAAGATAAACAGAACAGCGGCTAGTCAAACCAAGCCTGGCGAGACAGAGGTGACGTGTGGGTACGGAGGAGGACTTCTTGGGGGCGGGGCACTGGCGGGGCGAGGCTGGGCGGGGTACTGAGGTGTAAGTGGGGGCGGGGCGAAAGGTACAGTTTAAAGGGGAGGGGAACAGTAGTGAAGTAGTTATGTACATTGTAGTTATAAAGGGCGAGACTTTACGGGGTGAGATAAGAGAGTGGGCGGGGTACAGACTGTGTGTAAATGGGGAGGGGCAAAAAATATAGTTTAAAATGGGCGGGGAAGAGTTATAAAGTAATACTGGTTTTATTGGGCTTGATAAGGGCACAGTGCTATAGGCAAGTGGTATTTTAAGGGAGTTCTAAGGGGTATGTGTCATTAGAACCATTGAAACGTCAGAAAGTGAAGAAATTTGAGTTTTTAGAGGCGGGTCGTGAAGCTGCAAGGGATAATACAGTGTGAGATTTCAGAACGAGCTGCATTGAGATGTCTGGGCGGGGCGGAGGGAGGGAACTTTTAAGGACTGGGGAGTGAACGCAGATTATGTGGGAGTGTGGGCGGAGACATGGGTAATTTCATAGGCAGGAGTTTGGTGGGATTTAATGAGAGGGTGTGGGTTCGTATTGCGTGGGCGGAGTTAGAGAATTTTACAGGAAGGGGTACGGGGTTGGAATTCTGAAGGGCAGGGGCATGGGAAGTGTCAAGACTGCGTGGGTGGAGATGGTGATGGAGCTTCATGGGGGACGATTGAGTGACTGAAGGTAGAAGTACATGTGATTCGAGTCTTGGTGGCTTTCTACTCTCTTCTCTTGCTCTCTTGTGAATGAACTTGTTGAAGAGTAAGAGAGACTAAGAGAAGAGGTATAAATAGAGCATTGGTGTTACTCTAAATCCTTCCTCTTCTGCTCTCCTGTGAATGAAATTGTAAAGGAATAAGAGGTGTGGATATACAGTATTGATGTTACTCTAATGCCCTCCTCTCCTGTTTTCCTGTGAATGAATTGGTAAGAGACTAAGAGAGGCGGAAATATAGCATTGGTGTTACTTTGATTCAGAAACGTGCCGTGCGTGGAAATGTTGTAGTAAGCTGTTCGTCTCATTCATAAATTTGGTGTGTTGGTGAATGCTGTGTCTCTGTGTTTACGGAAGGAGTACACTTGCTGCACCTCTCCCGCTCCGGCTCAGGGAAATGTGAATGAAAGGTTTAAGGCATGGGAGTAAATATATATTGGAGGTTTAGTAAATATATCCGAATGAATGATCGTAAATAGCAAAACCCGAATACTTTACTGAAATATTTGCATTATATTCATTGCTAGAGATGTGAATAAAGAGTTCACTGCCCTCATGCACTGAACAGAATACTTCATGCAACTGTAAACACTCCTTTATTTATTTGTTTATTCGTTTACTTGCTTATTCATTACTTAATTAATTCATTTATTAACAGAGAGAGAGAGAGAGAGAGAGAGAGAGAGAGAGAGAGAGAGAGAGAGAGAGAGAGAGAGAGAGAGAGAGAGAGAGATACAAAACTACCCAAGCATCAAATGACACAATGAACTTCACAGAAAACATTAAACAAAGGAGAACATTAATACCCCTTTCGAACTGATGCCGTATACCCATAAGGAGACACAAACATAAAGGGTTAAATAGAATAATGTGCTGCCCTCTCGTGGTACGCTGGATGAAGAAAGAGACTGAATAATTACAGTAGAATCAGAAGTGTGTGTGTATGTGTGTGTGTGTGTGTGTGTGTGTGTGTGTGTGTGTGTGTGTGTGTGTGTGTGTGTGTGTGTGTGTGTTACAAAGTCGTCTAACAATCACAAGGCGGCCAGAGTTGTGTCTTAAGGTGACGGAAGTTTGTGAACGGAAGTAAGACAGTGAGGGAAGGAGATAGGAAGGGAAGTTGTAGAGGGAAGGTAGAGGGGGCGATGATAGGGATGGAAGAGGGAGGATTAGAAGGGAGTCTACATCTGGAGGGAATGTTGAGGAAGGGAGGGTAAAGAGTAGTGAGATAAGGGGATTGAATTATAGGAAGGGAAGTTATAAAGAGAAGGAAGGAAATGGAGACGGTGATAAATTATGAAGGAAGGAGATAGAAAGTAAATTAGTGATATCTGATTGTTGTCTGACTGAGGAATAAGAAAGAAAGAATAGATACAGAAAATATAAAACGAAGAAAGTAAGTAAGAATAAAGCTGAAAAGTTAAACAGAAGTAGTAGAAGTAACAGGAGTAGAAGAGGAGGCGAAAGGAGAGAAGACAAAATGTGAAGAAAGACACTCATAATAGCAAACACACAGTGAAGAAAACAAGATATAAAAAAAACCGAGAAAGGAAGTCACATATACAAATGAACTAACTGACCGACGACTCTGCAAGAACGAAATGATGACACCATACGAAGAGGAACCAGGACAACAATCTTCCATCTCTAAGGCAAGACGTAATAAAAAGTAACATAAAAAGGAGCACGATGTAAGGTAAATAAAAAAAAATTACATTCAAAACCAGTTAAAGTCGGCGGTTCTTTAGCTGAGGAAGAGAAGCACCCAATGTTAACTAATATATAACCCACTAAATATCCAGAACAAAATCCGACAAACTTCAATTTCGATGAAGAGAAAAGATGCAATAAAAGGTAACACAAAAAGGAGCAAGTAGAAAATGCATTCAGAATCAGGTAAAATCGGCAGTTCCTTAGCTCAGGAAGAGAAGCACCCATTCCTGTGTTACCTAATATAGAACCCACATAATATCCAGAGCAAAATCCACATCGAGACGGGAAATAAAAAACGCCAGGTGAGCACAACGACAAGAGTTACATTAAGGTGATCGGAGACTACACGACCACTGGTGCCAACACGTCACCTTCAACCCAAACAAGACGACTTCACGACCCCCTCTCCCTCCGTCCTTTCCCTCCCCTCCCCTCCCCGTCGGTGCATGTCCTGGGAAGGCGTTGCTCCCACAGGTGCTGCGTGAGGAAGGGCGTGCACGGGTGTGTGAGGCACGTACACGACGGAGGCACCATTAATTATCACTGGGAAACAGGAGGTGGAGAGGGAAAGGTGTGGTGGTGGTGGTGGTGGTGGTGATAGTGTTGATACGAAAGATTTCTTAACGTATTTTTTTATGTATTGCGAAGAGCGGCAAGGAAAAAGTAATGAGAAAGTAATAAAAAGAGAGAGAAAAAAAGCGTTCGTAATGCCGTTCAAAAAACAAGAAAAAAGTTGAGGATTTGAGAGAAATGCCAATTCATTTCTTGAGATGGTTCGGCTTTTCTTTGAGATTTATAAAGTTATGTGGATAGATTTTATGGTATAGTTTCTGAAATTTTCGAAGTCTCTCACTGCCTGTTTAATTTCTGTTTAGTGAAAGACATACATTAAAATGACATATATTAAGTCATCAAAAGATCAAGGGTTAAAAAGAAGATCAGGTTCTTTTTCATTCGGTACGTGCAAAGGCAGCTGGCTACAGGATACAGAAGCTGAAAAATATGCTACTTAACTCCTACTCCCTGAAAATTTGAGTAGAAAAGTGTGACACTAATGATTCTGAAAGGGGAGGTAAATAGCAAGATTTATTTCCCTGCGTGCACAGAAGGCTGGCTTGAGGCTACCCAAACTGAAAAGCAGTGCACTTAATTCCTACTCCCCAAAAAATCTGAATAAAAAAGGATTCTTGTCTCTTAAGCCAGTTTATTTCCAGAGATGTTTTCAATTTTCTTTCTAGACATAATTGTAGGAGGGCAGAGAAGCTGAATCAGGCGAAGAGTTCAAGGGTACAGTATGTGAAGGAGACTCTGGTACAGCTGAATGTGATGGCGGTGGTACGGTGTAAATCAGAGAGATAGAGAGTGATGGCGAATGAACTGGAGGGATCAAAGTTACACAAATATATAAAAGAAAAAAATATGTATATAAAAGAAATCTACATGACGTCTGTAGTGGAAGTTTTGTGCATACTAAATAATGTGTTAAGAAGATTTTACATTTGCAAAGTAACATGATACGGTAGAAATAAAAAATGCATCTGTCTTAAATTTCTTGGGCCTAGTCTGTGCACGTTTTCTTCACCATTAACTTAACTGATGCGTTTAAATTATACACTAAGTAAATAACCTGACTTTGACTTGAACGCTTGACCATAGAAGTTATGTTCGCGTTCACTTATGAGATGAATTAATGAGAACGACTCCTGCGTGGCGGTGCCTGAGTCTGGTAAAGATAGAAGTGGCTAATGACCCAAAATTTCGGTCACACTCGCGGCAGAAAGGATCACTAGAATAAATAAAGTGAAGCGCAGGTTTTCTTGGAGGTCTTGTGTTATGATTTGGAGTGCCACCGCCAGGAACACGCGGGCCGGCAGGTGTGTGTGTGTGTGTGTGTGTGCGTGTGTGTGTGTGTGGGTGGGTGGGTGGTGAGTTTTTCGGCTTGTAAATCAATCAAGAATCCAATATTTTCATAGTAAGAGGACTGAATTAAAGGAATCTTAACAGCGTAATCAATCAATCATATTTATAATAAATACTGATATTTTTTGTGGTGAATATCACTGGTACTTGTGATGAGATCAAATGACGCTGTGAATCTGAAAAAAAGGAAGGTAATAAAACAATTGATTAAAAGGAGGATTCCTGTAGAGAGAGAAACATGATCGGTATTCGTAAACGTTTTGCTCTCTCATTTACACTTTTTTTCATCGGCCAAAGATGATTAAATTTTCAAGGGTGTTTTTGTCATTGATGTAGAATTCTTGTTAAAACCATTACTAGAATAAAAAAAAAAATGTTAGAGCCTATTAAAAAGAGACACGACTCCAATACATTTACAAATACTGAGAAATATGTGACAAAACCAATAAGTGTAACAAAACATAAAAAAAAAAAAACACCAAAATAAGATAAATTTACTTAAAAAAAATAACAGTTGCACAAGAGAATTTAAATTAACATACGAAAAACACCAGAAAGACAGACAGTCCTTGAAATCTTTACGGAACGGACACGCCGAATGGCACACACTTGTCTCCGGAATGTCACGAGTTGGTGTGGAAGCAAGACGCGACACTTGAAGAGCCACCAGCAGGCACAGCTTGGCGGCCTGACAGACGCGGCGCAGGGCGAGGAGCGAGGCAGCCACTGCTTGCCTCACGCCCCTCATTCCCTGACACCCTGACATCCGATACCCGCCGTGATGCAGCCTCCGCCCCGCTGCCCCTACGCCCCGCCGCTGCAAGGCTTTCCTGCTTCATGTTGCAAGGAAAATGAAGTGAGAAGGACGGGTCGAGTATATAGTGGCGGGTAATGTTGGTTTGAGTTACGTCCTTTTGCTTTTCTCTGTCTTTCTTGGTTTATTATGTTTTTTTATTTTTTTAGGTTTCTCTTTTTCGTCTATTTTTGTTTATGATTTTCTCTTTGTTTCTATAATTCTTGTTTTTATGTGTTTTTGTGTGTGTGTGTTTTTTCCTGTTTTCTTTTTCGTTATGGTGGTTTTACTTGCGATGTATTTGTGTGTTATGTATTGTTTGAAGTTATTTTGTATATTTGCTCTCTCTCTCTCTCTCTCTCTCTCTCTCTCTCTCTCTCTCTCTCTCTCTCTCTCTCTCTCTCTCTCTCTCTCTCTCTCTCTCTCTCTCTCTCATCAACCTAATTCTATCACCACTGTTACCATCCACCATCACCACCGCCACCACCACCACCACCACCACCACCACCACCACTGCCACCACCACCACCACCACCACCACCACCACCACCACCACCCACCACCACCACCACCACCACCACGTCGCCTCAACATCTCATTCATCACCCACGACAACCTTGAATGTTCCTGCAACGTTGAGCTCAAATGGCCCATTGAAAAATCTTTAGTGAGGGAGAAGGAGAAGGAGAGGGAGAGGGAGGGAATTCAAGGAAGAAAGGAAAAAAAAAAGGTGTTGTGATTGCATTGTAGTGTTGTTGTGTGGTATGTGTGTCCGTCTGTCTGTCTGTCCATCTTGTCTGTTTATGTCTGTCAGCCTTCTGGTTTTGTGCGTCCTTATCTGTTTATCTTTCTCAACTTTCCATAGTTGTGTGTGATTCTTTCTATTATTTTACGAGTTGGTGGAAAGAAGAGAGATTTTTTTTTCCATTTTCTCGACAATTCCAACGTTTTTTTTTCTAAGGTTTCCACTTTTTTTTTTTTTATTTATGTGAAAGTTAAAAAGTAAGGTACATATCGCATTTATTAGAGGAAAATCTTAATTTTTTTTTCTTTTTAACAAAACTCCGTACCTGTAAAAAAAAATAATAAGAAAAATAAATGAGAAAATTCTCCAATTATAAATTTTTCTCTAAGATTAGAGATTAATAAACCATGAAAAGTAGGAGAGCTTTAATATAAAAAGTATATATATCAATGAAAAGCGATATTTTTTTTGTATTTTTTTTAAGTGAAATATGGCTACGGAGCACTTTTAATGTTGAGTTTTGTTAGTTTTGTAGGATATCTGTATTACTAGTATAGGAAATTTTCAAAATGGAGGAAGTATTTTTCTTCCTTTACGATTTTTTTTCTTCTACTTAACACTATGACCACCGTCACGAGCAACACACTGTAACCATCAAGACACAGCCACCACCGTCATTCAACACCACCACCACCACAACACGTGTATCATCACATCAACCCAAGTTATGAAGAAGAAAAACAATAAAACAACCACTACCACCACCACCTGGTCAGAATAACACAAGTAAATAAAAAATAGCATTAAATAAAAATTCTGTGCGTGGGAGCTTTGAGGCATAATCGTGGCTGCAGGGAAAGTTGCTTGGCTGTTTATTCGAGAAATGCCTGACGCAACATCTTTCCTTGTTCCGTGATTTATGGCACGCAGTCAGCTGTCACGAGGCACAGCCAACACGCCGCTCGCTCCTGTTTGACTCATTTCACAGTTAAGTATTTCTTGCGGTTTCTTATCCTCTCGTTAAGTTAACCTGTGATCTAATTTAGTGAGCAGAACAGCTTGTTTTGCTATTTTTATTGATTTTGTAGTTTTTTATGACTTTTTTTATTTATTTATTTATTTTTTCTTTTCGTTCATCTGATTAGTAGTTTAATTTGTGGTTTTCTCTGTTTGTAATTTTCATTTGGTTGTTTTGTTTGCTGATATTTAAACTAGTAATTCAGTGTGTTTTAATTTACTTTGTAGTTGTACCCCCCTTTTTCTTTTTTTTCTTATTCGTTCGGTGCTTTGTCTGTACTTTTGTTGTTTTCTTCTTTTTTTTCAGTTTTAACCACGTATTTGTCCTCGACTCTTAACTTATTGCGTAAATGTTCCTATATTTAATCTTGCTCATAACTCTCTTTATGTTATAATCGGTGATATTTCTACGCATTTCGTTATTCATGATTTTATTCACGTTTATGGATTTACTTCCCTTCCGTGTTGACGTGTTTTTCTTCTCACCTGCCTTACCTGTCTTCCCGTTCCCGAATCCTCCTCCTCCTCCTCCTCCTCCTCCTCCTCCTCCTCCTCCTCCTCCTCCCACTCTTCTCCTCACACCTTCCCGACAGGCTGTTGTTGGCGGAGCTAAAACGCATTAATGTCTGGGCTGAAACTCTTCCTCTCTTTCTCCGTCACCACCCAGACACACACCTCTCTCTCTCTCTCTCTCTCTCTCTCTCTCTCTCTCTCTCTCTCTCTCTCTCTCTCTCTCTCTCTCTCTCTCTCTCTCTCTCGCTCTCGTCCTTGTTGTTGGGTTCTCTTCACTAGCTCTTGTCTTCATTTGTGTTGTTGCCGTGGTACTTAATTTCCTCTTAGACAGCCCAGGTGTTGACTGATTATTGTGCAGGTGTTCCGCCAGGTGTCGAGAGTGTCAAGGTTTTGTTCAGGGTTGTTGGTTCCTTGTGACACCGATGCTGTAGTAAAAAAAAATATTGATCGGGTAGTTTGAGTCTTGCTGTTATGGTGGAATTAATAGATAAATAAACATATACAGATAAGGTTATTTATTATTTACTGGGATGTTTAAGAGTGATTGTGTGTAACTTGATTTTTTTTAGGGTGTTTTTTTTTTATTTATTTTGTTGGTCTTTTCTTCCTTTTTATGTTGATTTTCGTGTGATTTTTCTTTTGTGTGTTTATTTTATTTATTTTTTTCTTATTTTGTGCTGTATCTCGCGTTTCTTTTGGTTTGTGTTGCTTTATGAGATGTAGCTGTATTGCGTTGTGTGGTATATTTTGAAATTATGAAAAGTTGTGTTGAATTTAAGTTTTTTTTTTTTTATGGAATTCTTCATTTTTTGTGTGTGTGCGTGTGCCCCCTACTCTCTCTTTCTCTCTCTCTCTCTCTCTCTCTCTCTTACCCAGTGCTTCGTTCCTCCGCAGTTTTTGTCGATTATGCTCAAATCACCTCAGGTTTTTCCCCCGCCAGGTGCGTCTGCTGCCCGCTCACCTCGAGTAAACAAGTCATTCAACACACGATTCTTCCACACACTTACGACTCCCAGCGCTGGCTTCCTCCGCTCCCCATCACGGGACTCGTAAGGGATATTCAGGGAAGCATTAGGGAATTTAAAGGATTTCGCGCTGGACTGTCATGATATTTTAAATGACCAAGAGGATGTTTTTGGACTTTAGGCGAATTTTTTGTTATTAGGGGAACATTTATAAGGGAGTTTTGTGGTACTGTAGTAATATTAGGGATTTTAAACGGTTCTCCCTTGGCATTTTTCTAGGTTACTTGGGGCTTTGTGAATTTTTAGGATTAGTGTTTAAATATTTGTGATGTTTAAGGAATATCAAGGATTTTAATAAACTTTTCGCTTATTTCGATTAAAATCTTGATGGAAATTCGTGGCTTTCCTGGTTATGAGAACTTAAAGATTTAAACTCAAATACTTTTCTAGATTTTAAGAACCTTAGAAGTCCTTGGTTTCTTGTAGGGACTGCCCTGTGTACACCTGCAGCTTGCTTGCCTTATCCTCTTAAAAGATTTGAAATTTTTCTGTTGCTCCAATTATTTTACTCATTTAGGGAAATAAATTACGAGTTTAGTGTATCATTTTAAAGGGCTTTTACTGAGCATTGCCACGTTTTCAAGTGGACATGATTGTTTTTTGGTACTTGATTACACTTTATGAGTACAAAGATAAGTCGTTAGTCTTTTTAGGAGACATTACCATCAAGAGCACTTTAAAGATACGCTCTTATGACTCTGTGCTCAAGGAAGAGGGGGAAGGAGGAAGAGAAGGGGGAAGAAGAGCACCTGATGGGGAAAAATGACCGTAAAAGTACCTGGTGGAAAGGGGGAAAAAAGGAAGAGGGGGAAAAAATCCGGCGCCAGGGAAGGATTTATGCCGCGTGGATGTGACTCACGTGGAGATGAATCTGTTTTGAGCTGTGGAGGGAGAGTCTTTGGGAACACCGGGGAGTTTTGCGCGCGTGTCTGTGTTGCAGGACGCGTGCAAATATTGACTTAGCGACACCAGGAGGGCAACGAGCAGTCAGGCTTGTATTTAAATAAACCGTGAATCACTACTGTAAGAGAGAGAGAGAGAGAGAGAGAGAGAGAGAGAGAGAGAGAGAGAGAGAGAGAGAGAGAAAGCGTAAGCCAATAAACAAATTATACTTACAAATAAA
Source organism: Scylla paramamosain (assembly GCF_035594125.1). Classification (NCBI taxonomy): domain Eukaryota; kingdom Metazoa; phylum Arthropoda; class Malacostraca; order Decapoda; family Portunidae; genus Scylla; species Scylla paramamosain. The sequence continues at coordinate 3,756,361 of NC_087173.1, forward strand.
AGAGCTAAGAAAGACACACACACATGAGAGAGAGAGAGAGAGAGAGAGAGAGAGAGAGAGAGAGAGAGAGAGAGAGAGAGAGAGAGAGAGAGAGAGAGAGAGAGAGCCTTCGTCGTTAAGATCATTAGTGGATGAAAAACCAAGGCACGAAGCATTTCCCAGCCCTCTACACGCTTCACTATTTCCATCCTTCGTCTGCGCTAAATTACTCTCACCTGTTGATTACCTGAAGGCCGCACAAAGCTTACTGGGCGGGGTCTTAAGCCTCCACACACAGTCAGTCAATAGTCGAGTAACATTCACTCCCTTACACTCAATAGTCGTTACCGTACTTATTCCCAGTGTTGCGTTAAGGTCAGAATTCCCTCCGAAACAATTTTGATTCAATCTGCCTATGAATTTTACACAAGTTATGTGGGAGGAGATGCAGTTTCAGTATCGGATGAAGATATTTTTGAGATGCGAGTTTTTTTTTTTTTTTTTATATAAATTTTTATTTTCAGAAAATGTAAGAATTTTCGGATAAAATCTGGAACAAAATTTTCATGCTTTTCATTACAAATTTTTCCCTGTAACATTTGATTCTCTGAAATATACTAAACAACTCCGTAGCCAGACATTTTTCCTTCAGGCATTATAAAATTTTTGGCAAATTTTTAAAATTTTCACTCAAATTCTGGCCTCCACATTCTGAGACACTTCTTTGCCGCACCGCCACTACATTCGAAAGGCTCTATTCGGAATTACACTGGTTTAAAGAGTGTTTTAGTGGTTCTGGTGACAGATTAACAACATTTCTACATTATCAACAGGAGAAAAACTCGTAAGAACCCGACAAATCATCTCTGTGGCCTTTGGAAGTAGTCTTGGTGATAGAGCAAAGGGCTTCAGAATACGGGTGCAAGTCTTAAGTCCTGTGATCTGACAGTAACCTTAGAAATTTAAACATCTGATTCTAAGGAGGTCAGAGTTCCTAAGAATGAAGGAAAACATTAGACGAAATAAAAGTAAGTGTTGCAGTGTTGCAGGTTACTCAACTTCTACCCACGATTGTACCTGAGTAATATTTCTGGCGTCAGATGAGAAAGAAGTAAGGAATAAGACTCACTTGAAATTGGAACGAGTGGTAATCGGCGAATAAGTCTCCCCGGGATCACTATTTTGAGCGAGACGTTCAAATGAAAACGCGGCCGAGATAACTTGGACAGGTAAACAAACTTTGCCAGGTAAGGGGAGTGGGAGGCAGGGAGGGGAGAGGAAAGGAGAGAGGGAGAGCGAGGTATGGTGAGGAGTGAAGGGAAGGAAGAGAAAAAGAAACGGGACGTGGAAGAAAGTTGATGAAAAAGTGAAAAGGTGGACACGGAATATGAAATTGATAAAAAAGAAAGTGAATGAATAAATGTAATTATGTACAGTAATATGTGATTTTATTACCGTTATGTATATTTTTGTATCCTGTAATCAGTCCTTTATATTACTAACGCTCTTAACTTTTGCACCAGCTATATTCTCCTTCATAACTCCTTAACTCCTTTTATAACTCACAAAGGCCACAGTAGAACCACCACCACCTGACAAACAGTAATTCCCAAGACTTCTCTCTCCTACACCAGCGCAGCCAGTCAGTAAAAGCGCAGCGCAGTTCAGGAAGGAAGCCACGTATACAAACAGCGCAGGACTGAAGTACGCTGGATACTTATGCATTAGCTCCACCGTATCGTGTCTAAATTTAAAACTTAGGCCTCTCTCTTGTCATGACGTCACCGGGCGCCTCCCATAATGCCAGACGCGCAACATCTGCCTGTCAGCGCGCGCACGTGTCGAGCAGCGGGGAGCGGGAGTGAGGGGAGCAAGAGAGAGGGAGAGAGGGAGCGTCTGGGAGGAATCAGCGGCAAGTCTCGGTGGTATCCCATAATTCCTCTTGTTTATCTACCGATTCTAAGATTGATTACGCAAACTCGGCCCGCGGTAATAAACGTTCCTCAAGAGATTAGAGAAATAGGCGGTTCCGAGCGTGACATGAATCAGCGCCTGCCTCGCACCCTCAAAAAAAAAAAAAAGACGAGGAAAAGACGCACCAACGAACCTCCAGCCGCTGACAAAATCACCCTAAAGCCACCCGTGCAAAAAGTCGTGAATGCCTCGCTGGGGAAACTCTCTGAGCGCCTCTGTGCAGGGAAAGACCTCAGCCAAGGGACGTGACAGGACGAAACGCAACACGCACATCGTCCCTCGTCTCACAACACCTGGAAAGTAAGTCACTCTGCTCGCACCTCGCCGCTCCTCACACACTCCAGTCGCACAGCTCGTAATGAAAACCAGACTGGCACTGACGCTCAAGAATTAACGGTTTGAAAAGGAGAATTTCGGAGTGACTGGTAAGGTGCTTTCAGTATTCCTCCTTTGCCGTCGCGCACATATTCCTACTCCAATGCACGTGTAATAATCCTTAAATAAAAACAAAATCCTCCCAAAAAAGGTGTTTAAAACATGAAACACACTATGAAAGACAATTGTACTCATACCACCTGGAAAATTAAGTTACCCATCCTTCAGTCTGCCGTCCCGCTCACAGTCCAGCCTCCTTAGACATGTAATGACTCCAACACTCATCAGACGCTACAAACCACAGACCGAACGCTGACTGAAAACAAATTGGTGAAGAATAAGTTTGGATTGTCCCATGAGGTGCTAAGATATTTTCTCTCAGCAGCCGTCACTCATTCCAGGCATAAAACAAAAGTAACGGAATCAAAATACGCACCAAAAACTTAAAATCAGAATTAGAAAAGCAATGAGAATGAATTACATGTCGTTGTCTCCTAAGTACATTCGAAAACTGAGATGCTTTCCTTATTTTCTCTCTCTGTTCTCTCTCTCTCTCTCTCTCTCTCTCTCTCTCTCTCTCTCCTCTCTCTCTCTCTCTCTCTCTCTCTCTCTCTCTCTCTCTCTCTCTTTCTCACATTCCAGTCTTAAAACACAAGTAATGGATCCCAAGCTGACATCACCATCCAGAGTATTGAAAGACCCAGGAAAACATTGAGTAAGAACAGCTTTGAGTCATTTCCCGAGGGCCTTCATAAATGTATCGTGAGGTGCCTTCCTTTATTTCTCTGCTGCAGCCATGCCCTCGAGGAAAGATTTAGGGTGGTGGAGTCCTGCAGGGCGACACGTGGCTCCCCTGCGGTTTAGTGACCCTTTGTGGTGCTTCTGTGGTTAACTGGTGTGTGTGTGTGTGTGCACGTGTGTATTTGTGCGTGTGTGTGTGTGTGTATGTGTGAATTGGCTTATATTTATTTTTTCTGACATTTATTTAATGATTCTGTGAGGCAAACACATGCTGAGGATTATAAAATGTTAAGTTTGTGGGTAGTGTGAATTATACTGATGTTAATCCTTCCGTATAATTTTTCTCTAATTTCCGGAAGCAAACATACGCAAAAGGCATCCAATCTTTCTTTCCTACTTTTTTTTATTTGATTCACAGAGACAGACACACGCGAAAACTTATACAGTGTTAGAATATGTGGGTGTACGAGTAAGTCAGTGCGAGGTACACTGCTTTACGTCTTTATGTCTTTACGCCATAATTTTTCATCAATTTCCCGAAGCAAAGGTGGGGAGAAGGTATGCAACCCTTTATCCAACCTTTTTCCAACGATTCTATACGACAAACACACACAAAACACTATATAACTTTAAAACACGTACGTTAGTAGAAAATATATTGACGTTAAGCTTTTCGTCACAATTTTTTCCACCAGCTACCCAAAGCAAAGACAGGCAGAAGGCATCCAATCAGAGTGTAGGGACAGTATGACGTCATCACTACGTCAGGGAATCCTAAGGGCGTGACGTCACTGGCGGGGAACAAGACTGGGTGTTTTCACGTCCTCGTTTACGCATTAACTTTTTGTGACCCACTTTATTAACGCCTCCTGGACATTTGCTTACCATTATGTCCGCCATGCTGGATGTCCCTTTGACAACACACACACACACACACAGAGAGAGAGAGAGAGAGAGAGAGAGAGAGAGAGAGAGAGAGAGAGAGAGAGAGAGAGAGAGAGAGAGAGAGAGAGAGAGAGAGAGGAAGTGATGACCATGAACCCTTAGCTCTCTCTCTCTCTCTCTCTCTCTCTCTCTCTCTCTCTCTCTCTCTGCACTTTCCACAATTTTTCTAGTTAATTTATGTAGATTGCTTGAACTCTTCCTAATTTGCTTAAGTACTTTTCTGTTTTCTTTACAATTTTTTAAGGTTATATTCTATTTGTTCGCTGTACGCTCTTAATTTATGCTTGTCCTATCTTGTTTTCACTTTTCTTTACCAATTCTACTTGTATTTTGCCATTATTTTAGCTTCCTGTCGACATTTATTTGGTTTGGTGAAGTTAGTATTTTTTTCTACTTTTTTTATAGTATTTTTTTTGTATTCTCTTATTCTTCCTTCCTTTTTTTTTTTTTTTTAAGCCAGTAGTTAAATTTTGCCTTTATTCCTTTTATAAGTTTTCTCTTCTACAAAATACTTCCTTGCACTTTCATCGCATATTCCTTTTCATTCTCTCTAAGCCGTTTGTCATATATTTTTCTCTTATTTTCCTTATTATTTTCTCTTATTTCCCTTACCATTTTTTCTTATTTTTCACTTATTTCGCTGTCTTGTTTCTTCACACTCCTTTAATTCCCTGTCATTTGTCAAATATTTCCTTATTTTTCTCTTTATTTATGCATTTTCCATCGAACTGTATTTTTTATTGTATCTCTTCATTTCCCATAAGCCATTTTGTCTTTTATTTCCCCATTTTTCTCCCCATATTTCTATATTTATTTTCCCTATCAAGACGTCACACCCTTGCGACCCAATGGACCTCCCGGGGGCTCGTACACTCACGGGACTGACGCGGCGGATCTGTTGACGCACTAAATTCTCTTCATTGCGATGCTCAAGTCCAAATAATTCCCACCGTGTTTACTTTCCGCCGCCAGATGGCAATTTATCGCATGGGCGGAGTAGACAGGCGTAAGCAAGTGTCGCGCCGCATCTCGTAAGGAAGGTAAATGGTGCAAGACGTGAATCATTTGAGTAATTAACAAGGTATCCCCTGAAAAATAAATACAGTGGCGTGTGTATGATTCGTTGAGATTATTAAGGAGTTTTTGCAAGCGTGTGTGTTTGATATTTTTTTTTTTTTTTTTTTTAGGGTTTTTGTTTGTATCTGGGAATGATGTGTTTCTTTTCTTTCTTTTTTTTTTTGCGTGTGTGCTCGTTTGTTTGTTTTTGGGTAAGATTGTTTTGTTTTACTAGTAGAGTGTGATGATGATGATGGTGATGATGATGATGGTGATTATTATTATGGTTCTCCTCCTCTTCCTCTTCCTCGCCTTACTACTACCACTACTACTACTACTACTACTACTACTACTACTACTACAAGTCTTATTTTTCACTTATTTTTACACCTTCTATCATTCCATAATTCCTTTGTTTCATCTCTTTCTTCCTTCCTTTTCGCTTGGAATATGAAACTTACAAATTGTGATAAAAAATTATTGATACACAACACAACACAACACAACACAAGCACAACACAAACCACTCATTCACCCACACCCCACAACAAAACACACAAACCACCCATTCACCCACACCCCACAACAAAACAAAGCAAAGAAAAACACAGACAAACAAACCAAACAACAACAAACAACAAACACATGGCTTTCCTCCTCCCACCTACACTCAACCCCTCCCCCCAAAAAAAAATGAAAAAATAAAAAAATCCAAAGCACCCTACTTCTAAATAGCCATAAATACATCTAAGACAATAAATCAGGAAGCAGTGGCCAGGGCGGCGACGCAGCTCTCTTCCCTTGGCACCTCCGCCCCTAATATCTAGCGGAGGGCGAGGCGGTGAAGGATTAAGAGCCTCCCAAGGGAAAGGCGGGGAATTAGTGTCTTGCGCATGCGTCTAGGAACATCGGCAGGAGAAACACAAAGGAAAGTAAATGAAGAACAAACAATTGCAAACTTTCTTGCTCCTAAGTTGTTTGGAAAATTTAGTTTGAAGGAACACAAAGGAACGTAAAGGAAGAACAAACAGTAACTGATCTCTTGGCTATCATAAAGTTTTCTGGAAATTTGGTTAGAAGGAACACAAAGGAAAGTAAAGGAAGAATAAACAGTAGTGAACCTTATGCCTCTAAAGTTCTCCAGGAAATTGAGCAGGAGGAATACAAAAGAATACAAAGGAAGAACGAACAGTAGTAGATCTTTCGGCTTTAATTGGTTGTTAGTGATAATTTGAAAGGGAGGCTTGGATGAAGGGATAATTTGAAGGGGAGGCTTGGAGAAACAGGAAGAAGAGGAAAAGTAGGTTTGGAATAAGACAGTAATTCTCAGCCCCTCCTCCTTTCCTTACTGTTTGTCTTCTTACTTTCCTTCTGCTTGTCATCTTTGCCTCTTCCTCCATCCATCTTAACCATCTATTTATCTATCTATCTTTTCTGCCTTCCTCCCTCCCTCCCTCCCTCCCTCCCTCCCTCTCTCCCTCCCTCCCTCCCTCCCTCCCTCCCTCCCTCCTTCCTTCCTTCCTTCCTTCCTTCCTTCCTTCCTTCCTTCCTTCCTTCCTTCCTTCCTTCCTTCCTTCCTTAGTCCGCGGCGGAAGCTTTTCATCGCTTCTCGCTTGCTTCCCTCCTGACGCAGTGAAAAAATGAACGGTGTTTGATAAATATACTTTTGAGAAGGCGATGATGGTGCAGGAGGAGCAGGAGGAGGAGGAGGAAGAAGAAAAAAAAAACTTTGTGGGACTAAATAGAGAAAAAAATCGGTTAGAGACAAAAAAAAAAGAAAGTTTGGTGAGGAAGGAAAATAAGAGATACTGGGACGACTTTCAAGATACATGTGAGAAAGTAAATAAACTTAACTCAATTAGAGAGAGAGAGAGAGAGAGAGAGAGAGAGAGAGAGAGAGAGAGCAGAGAGAGAGAGGAGAGAGAGTGAGAGAGAGAGTGTGTGTGTGTGTGTGTGTGTGTGTGTGTGTTTTCGATCGCTAAAAGAGTAACATGAGAACAGAGGGAAAAAAATAAGGCGGAAATGAGTTACAATTAAGGAAATTGAATGAGAGGACGAGGATGAGGGGAGGAGGAGGAGGAGGAAAGAGGAGGAGGGGGAGGAGGAGGAGGAGGAGGAGGAGGAGGAGGAGGAGGAGGAGGAGGAGGAGGAGGAGGAGGAGAAGGAGAAAGGATTAAAGGGCACAGTGATGAATGATGAAAACGAAAAGGGCGAAAAAGAAAAGCAGATTTCGGTCTTTTGTAACGGAATAAGCGAACAGATAAAACAAAAAAAACAAAAAAAAGATGGCGATTAGTAACAACAGGAGACGGTGATAAAGAGATAGAGATGAATAGAGGAGTGACAAAGAAGGCTGTGTGGATGATGATAAACTGGAGATGGATGGAGTGGCGATGCTCCCTCACTGCAAAACTAAAGGATGGTGACATCAAAAATAGACCACAAGTTGATAGTGAAGACAGATTGAAGGAATTAAAGGGAAACCAGAATACGAATAATTATTGAAAAAAAAAAAAAATGAAGGAATAATATACCTTGAGTTACGTAAGAAATGATCTATGTAATTTTTTTCTATAATGTTTTCCGTTTTTCATTACGGACACAAGAATAGTGATGTTAGTAGATGAATGGTTAGTAGTTGGGATGATGGTGGCGGTAACAGTGATGAGGATGGTGACTAAGAGAGAGAGAGAGAAGAGGAGAAGAGGAGAGAGAGAGAGAGAGAGAGAGATGAGAGAGAGAGAGAGAGAGGAGAGAGAGAGAGAGAGAGAGAGAGAGAGAGAGAGAGAGAGAGGGAGGGAGTGTATGTCATTTGTCCAGGTGTGGGTTGATGACTTCACCAGCCAGAGGGGAGGAACTTTTGGGGGTTCCTAAGGGAGGGTAAGCGGGCCACCACCACCACTACTACTACTACTACCACCACCACTACTACTTTGTTTGTTTACATTTCCATCCACGTAGCCACCCAGGATGCAACAAAAGCAAAACACCAAGTAACCCACAGAAAACGTCACCTTGATTTGGGGGGACTTAAAGAATGAGATGTTTCGATAAATATGAGTGAATTTGATGTCGTTGCCTTTTGGTGACTCATTCTACACACACACACACACACACACACACACACACACACACACACACACACACACACACACACACACACACACACACACACACACACACACACACACACACACAGTGGCACATCGACAAACAAGGCTACTGATACGAGAGCCTTTCACACTCCATCTCCTCTAAATATCATAAATTTCTTCTAAGTCACTCTTCTTAGCCCAGAAAGTTCACGACTCTTTAAAAGGGAAAGTTTGGGCTTTATTTTCTCTGATTTTGCGGGAGATTTGTTTTAGGTTAATATATATTTTTGTTGTTTTCTTTAGTGCTGTTGATGATGTTACTACTACTACTATCTCTCTACTACAATCTCTCTCTCTCTCTCTCTCTCTCTCTCTCTCTCTCTCTCTCTCTCTCTCTCTCTCTCTCTCTCTCTCTCTCTCTCGACAAAGTTCCCCGTTCTTCCCTTCTCCACCACCACCACCACCACCACCACTCTCTCTCTCTCTCTATACAATGAATGAAATCTTTCTAGGTATTCACTTTCCCCAAACTCATCTGTCATCTCGTCTTCTCCAAACTGGGGCGTACGGCTCTCCCTTCTCTCCCTCCCTCTCCTTCCACCTCCCTCTTGCCTCCCTCCCGTCTGTCTTTTCCTCCTACTCTCCCTCCCACTCTCTCTCTCCTACGTGACTTGAAGGAGCATCTGACTCACTAGGGAAAAGACATCCTGGTAGAGAGAGACAGAGAGAGAGAGAGAGAGAGAGGAGAGAGAGAGAGAGAGGAGAGAGAGGAGAAGAGAGAGAGAGAGAGAGAGGGAGAGAGAGAGAGAGAGAGAGAGAGGGCGCTAACTCAAGTGGGACAAGAGGTGGTGAGGAAGATAGATCACCTGCAGGACGGGCACCGCTACCTGGCCGCTACCTCAACGCTGATGGGTCGCCCTGGGTAAGAACGGTAACAGTCTCAAGCTCTCGTGACAATCA
>NC_087173.1:3770485-3787985 GCF_035594125.1 Scylla paramamosain
CGCAAGTTTATTCCTCATTTTGGTTTTAGTTCCCTTTACAAAGTTACGTACAGTATGCGAGGCGTAGAAAAATTTGACTTTATTTTTCCCCTATGCATGACTGAGTGTGTATGTGGGTGTGTTTTTTACGTTCTTTTTTTGTCATACATGTTTTTTTTTCCCTCGAAGTAATATTCATACACTGCCTAATAGTTGCCGGGTGAAGGAGAGGATGAGGGCGGTGGGCGAGTGACGAGTGAGGCAAGGGTATCAGAGCGAGGGCGAGGCACAGGGTGAAAGGAGAGTGAGAGAGTGAGAATGAGAGAGTGCAAGATGATGAGGAGGATTATGAGGTGAAGGGTGAGGGAATGGAGGGGAAGGTCTTAAGGAGAAGGAGAGAAAATGAGGGTAAGAGAGTGGAGGATGAGGGATGGAGGAGTTAGAGGAAAGATTAGATGGTGATGGAGGAGGAGGTGAATGGAGGCGTCAAGAAGTGAGGGCAAGGAGAGAGTGTGAGGTGAAGTGAGAGTGTTGGGGAGGAAGAATTAAACGTTGAAGACAGAAGTGGACATAATAAAAACTCAAGAATATAAGTATTGTTTGAAATTTGAATAAAAGAAGGGAAGGAAGCGTCAGGAAGACAATAAATGGAGACAAAAGATAAAAATCGAGGAATCAGATGCTGGAGAAATTAAAGAATGCAGGATAGGGAATAAGAGGAAGGAGATCAAGAAGAATGAAGTGGAATAAGGCTCAGAAAACAATAATCAGGCGGTACAGAAGGAAACTGTGAAGCCAAGGAATGCCAGGAAAAGAAGAATTTTGAAGTGGAGAAGGTTAAGTAACGGAAAGATATCAATGAATGGAGAGTGAGGGAAGAATACCTAGACAGTGCAGAGGAAGAAGTGGAGGCGTTGATAAGATAGGAAGTAAGAGAGTAAAGGAAGAGTTAGAAGCAATGAATGTAGGATCAGAAAAAAAAAAAAAAAAGGTTAGGATCGAAGCACAGGACATGAAGAAATAAAGTTACATAGACGATAAGGAAGAAATGGTGATGACAAATAAGGAGTAAACGAAGTAGGAAAAACTAGACAAAAAAAGAAAATACAGGATGAAGAAAGAATACCTAGAAAATGGAGACGGAAGTAAAAGACACCAAGGAATAAAGTTACACACAGAATAAAAAAAAAAAAAGAGTGGAGGCGTTAATAAATAAGGAGTTAGACAGGGGACAAGGAAAAACTGGAGAAAATAAAGAATACAGGGTCAGGGAATAAGAGTTAGAATGTGCATGTGGATAAGCAAGAGGTGGAGGACATGGCAGGGAATAATGTGGAGTTGAGGGTCAGAGATGCGCAATTATATGTACATCTACCCACTCTCCGACCACCCAAGCGTCAGGGTTCGACCAAGCGTACCCCAAGTGTTAGGGTGAATGGGCAACCCTGACGAGACGACGTGTTTGTGGCACCTACTGAAGACAGGCCAGGAACACGCCGTCATGAGGGCGAGTATGAGACCGGGTGCTGTGTTGAGGGTGGAAGGCGATGATGATGGTGCTGTGTGCTTATGTACTGATGGCTGATGACTTGGCCGGGAGGAGGAGGAGGAGGAGGTGGAGGAGTAAGAGGAGAGTATTGGGGAAGATAAGGGGTACTTTAAAGTTTTGCGACTCCGTGATAAACATGAAGTGAAAGATTGGGGAGAAAAAGGATGTTATATTGGAATGAAGTGATGAATTAAAATGACTCCATTCGCATTTTGCTCTTTTTTAACGGTGAACTAAAACAAAACGTTCAGAGAAAGTAAAATGGCGAAAACTAACGCCAAGAAAGTAGAAGAAAGTAAAAAGACAAAGCAGTAACGCAAAGAAAGTAGAAGAAAGTCAAATAGCAAAAAGCAATTGATGATAAAGTTATGGATGGTAATTTCATTTGAGGAAAAAAAAACATCCAAGGCCAATAGAAGGAAATAGAAATGAAGTCACTTCAGAGAGAGAGAGAGAGAGAAAGAGAGGGAGAAAAAATGAATAATGAATCAGCCACGTCATTGCTTGCAGGATTAAGACCATAAACTAGAAACGAGAGAAGGAAAATATTATCAAGGAAGGAAGTGAAGGGGCGATAAGAGAAAATGGAAAGAACACAAGGAGAGAGAGAGAGAGACAGAGAGAGAGAGAGAGAGAGAGAGAGAGAGAGAGAGAGAGAGAGAGAGAGAGAGAGAGAGAGAGAGAGAGAGAGAGAGAATCCTACAGCTACAAGGAAGGATCGAGCAGCCTTGACAACTTCCTGACGGTCTTGCAACTGGTGTCCTCATTATTGTGAGTCCCCGCGACCCGTGCTTCTCCTCCACCGCCGCCCACTTCTACCACCGCCCACCACCACCACCACCGCCACTACCTCACGTCACATCACGACCACCATTACTACTACCCACGCGCCGACTGCTTCCATTTCCTTCTGCCACTGTCCACTGTCACTGCTACGTCATCTACTGCTACTACTACTACTACTACTACTACTACTACTACTACTATTAGAAGTCTTTATGTTATATTAGTATTACTGCCGCTACTATTTCTACTATCTGTTAAAAACTGATGATATTTTACCATTGTAATTATAACGTTCACCAACAACAACAGCAGCAGCAGCAACAACAACAACAGCAGCAACAACAACAACAACAACAACAGCAACAACAACAACAACAACAACAACAACAACAACAACAACAACACACAACAACAACAACAACAACAACAACAACAACAACAACAACAACAACAACAACAACAACAACAACTACAACAACAACAACAACAACAACAACAACAACTACTAACTACTACTACTACTACTACTACTACTACTACTACTACTACTACTACTACTATTACTACTACTACCGCACATCGCCATCACCCTGACCTCCTCCTCCTCCTCCTCCTCCTCCTCCTCCTCCTCCTCCTCACCACTACCACAACCACACCACCACCACCACCAGCCGCTGTCACCCTCATCACCACACTATTTACAAACACAACACACATCACAATCACCACAGTCGTACCCTCATTCAGTACCACCATCACCACTGTCCGTATCATCATAACTAACACCAACACTATCAACACCATCAGCCCACCCTCATCATCACCACTGCCACCACCACCACCACCGCCGCCGCCGCCGCCGCCGCCGCCGCCGCCGCCATCACCCTCTGCAGACAGTTATGAAGAATTCCGTCATATTCTTGTGTCTCATGCAATTTGTATCCTCATTCTCACACTTACGACGCTGTGGTGCTGTCAAGTCTCACTGATAAACTTAATATACTTAAATAATTAATATGAAGCTTCTATTTTTTTTCTATGTATTTTTTTCTCCTAACGTCTTTTGCTTTCAAGTTTACGAGGCAGAGAGGTAGATGATAATTGTTAGTCAGCCCTTACTGATAAAAAAGATAAGATAGAATTAATATACTCAAATAATTAATATAAGAACATAAGAACATAAGAAAATAAGGGAAGCTGCAAGAAGCCATCAGCCTTGCTAGCCATTTGTTCTTTTATATATATTTTTTTCACTCCTTCTATCCTTCGCCTTCGTAAAGAGCAGATAGAAGATAAGATACCAAGAATATACTCAAATTATTAATATCCATATACTAGCCATTTGTTCTTTTATATTTTTATATTTTTTATTTCTTTCTCCTATCCTTCGCTTTCGTGTAAAGGTAGATGATAGTTTCTAATCAATAATACATTCCAATAATCAATATCTACATACATCAAGCGTTTATTTATATATTTTTTATCGTATATATTTTCTCGTATTTTTCTCCTTCCGTTCCACCTCCTGCCTTCATGTTTACTAGTAGACATTGACAATAATTGCTAATGAACCTTTAGTGATAAAGAAAAAAAGTATTATAACTGTAAATGTGAATAGTTTATTTTTTTTCAGTATTTTTCCCGTCTCGCCTCGCCCTCATAAGCAGAGGCAAAAATTATTGTTTGTTTTACCTATCAGGAAGCAATGAAGTCGAGGAAATGAGCTCCATTATCGTCCTGGGAAAAATATAAAGCAACTCAGGATTGATAAGGTAAAGAAAAAAAGTTTAGGAAGATATAAACACACAGCAATGGCTTTCCTTCCTGGTATCTCCAAGGAAAATATATATTGTGTGTTATCAATGAAGACTCGGAGGAAGTCTATGTTTTGTTTGAAGCATAAGCAGGTCACCGATAATGCTGGAAAAAAAAAGTAAATGAGAACGGACAATAATTGATTATGGAAGAAATAGTATATTATATGTTGGAAATGGAACGATGGTTGAGAGAGAGAGAGAGAGAGAGAGAGAGAGAGAGAGAGAGAGAGAGAGAGAGAGAGAGAGAGAGAGAGAGAGAGAGAGAGAGAGAACTTCTACTTCATTTCTTATTATTGTTCCTTTCATCTCTTTTTTTTTTTTAATTTGTATTGTCTTTATTCGTATTTTAGCACCTCCTCCTCCTCCTCCTCCTCCTCCTCCTCCTCCTCCTCCTCCTCCTCCTCCTCCTCCTCCTCCTCCTCTTCCTTATCATCATCATCATCATCATCATCATCATCATCATATCCCGACGAAGGAAGGAAAGCCAAATCTAGCTACGAAACACAACAAACGAAACACAACAAACGAATCAACAAACGAAGCAACAAACGAACCAACAAACAAAACAACACTTCCTGGAGGCGTCATGACACACGCTTCGAAACATTTTTTTTTCTCTTTTTTTTTGTGTGTGTGTTTGTCATATGATTGCTTTTCCTGACGCTGGCGGTCATTAGTTCTTTATTTGTGCTTGTTTGTGTGTATGTGCACGAGAGAGAGAGAGAGAGAGAGAGAGAGAGAGAGAGAGAGAGAGAGAGAGAGAAGACGAGAGGAGAGAGAGAGAGAGAGAGAGATAATACATTAAGGCAATGAAAGGGTAAGAATGAAAGGATTGCCAGAGAATGAGAGAGAGAGAGAGAGAGAGAGAGAGAGAGAGAGAGAGAGAGAGAGAGAGAGAGAGAGGAGAGAGAGAGAGAGAGAGAGAGAGAGTGGATATAATTAATTAATTATACAATGATAACACTAACAAAATCTTACTTAATATTCAACTTCTCGTGTTTTTTTTTTCTTTTTTTTCCTTTTTTCTTTTATTTGTACGTGACATCAGGGAGCATTTTCTTCACCTCCCAAGTTTATCATCCTTTCTTCTTCCTCCAGTTGTGTAAATATGAAGGAGAGAAAAAGAGAAAAGTAAAACAAAAAAGAAAGGAAGAAAAAAATGGGATATCTTTGTTAGTTCAGTACAGTAGTGGGCATTGTGAGACAGTCTGAATATTGTCATGACTTGTTGTTGTTGTTGTTGTTGTTGTTGTTGTTGTTGTTGTTGTTGTTGTTGTTGTTGTTGTTGTTGTGTTTTTTTATTGTATATTGCAACTTTTTTACCATTCACTCCAATTAATTTTCAAAACTCCAGTTATATAAGAAAATTTGAGACGAATTTCACCACTGTCTCTCTTTTCTGTATTTCTCTCTTCCTCTTCTCTTATCTCCTCTCTCTCTTCCTTCTTCTCTTCCTCATCTCAACCGCTTTTCCCTCTCGTCCTTCTCTTACTTAATTTCTTTCCCATTCTTCCTATCTTCCTACTTTTCTTCTCTTTTCTCTTCATCCCAACTTATCTTCCCTCTTTTCTCCTTTCTTTCCTTCCCTCCTTATTTTCTTTTTTCCCTTTTTCCTCCCCTACTTATCCCCTTATTCCCTCGCCTTCCTCCCTCTCTGAGTCTCATTCCTCTTTTTTTCCTCTCCCTCCTTTTCTTCCTCTCTTATCCTCTCACCTTCCTCCCTTTCTCTCAGTATTACTTTTTTCCACCCTCCCTCTTGCCGTTCCTCATCCCTTCACCTTTCTCCCTCCCTCTTAGTCTCACTCCTCATTTCCTCTCAGTCCCCTCTCGCCCTTTCTTTCCCAGCCCACCCAACCTTCTATGATCAGTCTGTCATATCGTATGCTTCTAAAACCTGCCAATCTAAACAGGTATTTGCATCGTCTCCCGTCATAGAACCAATAATATCCTTCTGAGAATTCGACAGGTCAAACAAAGCTCATTTCGCCATAAGAGAACCAATCGTATGCAGGTAAAATTTCACAGGTCAAACAACACACCTGCGGCTGACCTCTTGACCACACATGGGCGAGGAAGAGGAGGACCAGGAGGAGGTAGAGAAGGCAGTGGTGATGGAGGAGGAGGAAGAGGATGATGATGAGAGGTATAGGGATTAAAAAGAGAAGGAGAGAGACGAGGACCAGGAGGAGGAAGAGAATGAGGAGGAGCAGAGGCATTGGTGGAAAAGAAGAAAGAGGAGGATGATAAGAGGTAAAGAGATTAAATAGTGGATGATGATGATGAAGATGTTGTAAAGGAGGAGGAATAGGAATGGTTTGGAATAGGAAGAGGAGGATGGAGAGACAGAGAAGGATGAAAAAATTAGTGAAAAGATAGATAAGGAGGAAGTTGATGATTGTAAGAGGTACAAGGATTGGGAAAAGGAGGCGTAAAGGACGGAAGAGATGCAAGTCAACGATGAAGAGGAAGACGATAGCGATGGTGATAAAAGTTATAAAAATTTTTAAAGAATTAAGAGGAGAACGAGGAGGAGGAGGAGAAAATTTAAGATAAAAAACGGAAAAATGGAAGAAAATGATGAGAAGAGAGCAGGAAAAGCATAATGATCTAGAAAATAAAATATGAAAAGTTGAAGTACTAGAAGGAGAGAGGTGGTGGAGAAGGAGGAAAAGGGCATCATGAAGACGGTTAAGAGGAGGAAGAGGAGGAAGAGGAAGAAGACGAGGGTTATCTATGGCATCCCAACCTCACGCAGCATCCGTCATGTTTACGAAGAGGTGACACCCGCCGTTTCCCAATCTGCCGACGATTACTTGCAGGAATCTTATTTTTCCACCAGCCGCCGAGCCCCGAGCGATGGACGGCGATTCAACTCCCGGGGAAGTATTTCATCTCCGCCCCAGCGAGTCTCGGAGGGCAGCAGCGGCCGTGTTGACTCCGCTATTTACATTCACCGTCTCCTTCCGTCTCCACAAATAGAGATGAACATGATACGGTCAAGATCTCGCGAGGATTAAGGAAGAGTCACTCCTTTCGCTCCTACTTTCCGTTCATTGTGCTCTTCTCTCTTCTGATTTTCATTTTTTTTTTTCGTTCTCGTTCCTGTTTTTCATACCTTCCGTCCTTTTTTTCTTCTATTTTCCTTTTATCTTTGTTTCTTTGTTCTCTTTTTACATACATTTCGTTCTCTTCTTCCCTACTTTCCGTTCCTTCTCTCTTCTATCTTGGTCTTCTTCCATCCTTCTTTCTTCACCTGTTCCTTTTCATATTCCTTCCTCTTTCTTCTCTCCTACATTGTGTTGCTTCCATCGTTTATTCTTGTTTTTTTTTTTGCATATTTTCACTTTTTTCTTCTACTTTTCAGTCCTTCCATCATTCTTTCTTCCACTCCTTTTTTTTTTGCTTTTCTGTTTTTCATTCCTTATTTTCTTCTCTTTTCCATGAATTTCCAAGGATTTCATGAGGACTAGCGTAGATTTCTTTCTTACTTCTAATCCCTGTCTCTTTTTTCTTTCTTTTCCTCCACCTTCTCATACTTTCCAGTCTTCCGTTCATTTTTCTTCTCATTCTCATGATCCGATGAAGATTTTTGCGAGGATTAAAGAAGACTTAATGCATTCTTCCTCTTCTTCTTCTCTTACTTTCCAGTCCTATTCTTCTTTTTCCTATTCCCTCTCGTACGTTCTCTCTCGTTCGTTCTCCTCCTTGTTCTCATGAGTAGATGAATATTTTGCGAGAATGAACGTAAACGCACTTTTTCTTTTAATTCCAGTCTTTATTTCCTCCTTTTCTTCTTTTCTAGTATTTTTCTTCCTTACTTGTATTTCTTCCTTCTATTTATCGTAGTCAAAAAGGATAAAGAAAGATTCACTCCTGTTACCTTTCAATCTTTCTCTCCTCCTCATTCTCCTCCTCCCTCTCTTCCGTCTGGTTTAGGGACGTAAATTTTCATAGGCCTAACAGCTCTCCTCCCCAAGACAGCGCAGAAACCACAGAAATCAAAACTCCACAAGCCGCAGGAATGAATACAAAATATTTCAATGCGACTCTTCGTGTAAAAAAAAAAAAAAAAAGGAAAAAAGAGAGAGACAGCGGGATGGGATGATGTAGTATAATCCCTCTCTCCTCTCTCCTCCTCTCCCTCCTCTCACTCTCTCTCCCTGTAATCACTCACATCTATAAAGAGAGGCATAAATATAAGCCTGGCGAAGTGTGCGGGGATTAAAGAATACGGTGAGAGAGAGAAAAAAAAAATAATATAAAAAAATCCAAACAAGAGAGGATCCCCGCCCAGAAGTACGCCGCGGGAGACACATTTGTTAGCGGATCTCCATACCTCGTGTTGTTCGACCTGTCACTTGAAGAGTTGGCGCGAAATTCAAATGGTGACTTGCGAAGCGGGAGAGGGTGGTGAAGAGGCGACCACACATCACGCTTCCCAAGGTGGTCGACGCGAGGGGCGGGGGGAAAGTAGGGGAGGCGTGGACGACCCAGGATAAACACGCAGGTGAAACAGGTGAGGTGCGGGTGACGCCTCACATGGTAAAGATGGAGCGGGGTTGAGGTGCGGTGGATGGATGGATGGAGGGAAGTAATGGAAGGGTAGGGATTGTGTGCAGTAGGTGTGGGATTGCTTTTGTTTGGGTAAGACGGATGTGTTTTAAATGAATGGATGGATGAAAGGGTTTTGAAGAGACGTGGCTGTGAATAGACGAAGGTTGAGGGAACTTATTTGTGATGTGAAACTCTTTTTTCTGGGAGAAGATTGATGTGTTTAGAATATAGATTGAATATAGATTGAGGGAATTGATGTGAAGGTAAAGAATGTATATAGAAAGTGTGGAATTGCTTTTTCTTTCCGAGATGGATGTCATCTTAGCAGAAGTGATGGATCAGATAAGTGGCGCTGGATGGAGTGAGACTGAAGGAAGTAATCGTGGTTAGAAATATATACATCTGAGAAATGGAAATGCTTTTTTATTGGTAGGAAAGGTGGAAGTATATATTTAGAGACGAAATGATGGATGGAAATTGATTGCTCAAATATTAGGGAATTATACAAATACTTCAGAAGGGAATTCAACAATGATGGACAGAATATTTACGAATGATGTGTTTATAACGGAAAGAAAATGTGTGAAATTACTTTTTATCAAAGAATAGATGTGTTTTAGGAGAAATGAAAAGGAATGAACTGGAGCAGAGAGAGAGAGAGAGAGAGAGAGAGAGAGAGAGAGAGAGAGAGAGAGAGAGAGAGAGAGAGAGAGAAACTCCTCACAAAAGACACTGTCAGTCAGAACACGGACACCCACCCAACCATCCACCTACACACACACACACACACACACACACACACACACACACACACAAACCCACGCTGAGCAGAGAACAATGCCACACAAAGCACAGTAGCAAAGAACATCAAGCCACAACAAGAGGGAGAACACAGGGGGACAGCAACACAACACCAGGCCAACACAGTCACACGCGGGGACAAGCACAGCAAGAACCACCACCAACCAGCACCAAGAAAGAAACAGAGAGAGCAACAGCAACACGCGGCGCACAGAGGCTTGTTAATGCTATCAAGGAGTGATAAACGATGCTCCCTCCCTTTCCCGGCCTCCCCTGCCTCCGTTTTCCCTGCTAATGTGCTCTGCTACTCAGAAACATCACTATGCTAACCTACCGCGCGAGGGGGAGGAGGCAGGAGGCGCAGGAGGAGGCAGAGGATGGCCCAAGGAGAGGGGGGTGAGGCAGACAGGCGTTAGTGGCCTCCCCCCGCTCGTGTGATTTATAACTTTGGCAAACCCGGAGGAGTAGAAGAAGAAGGAAGAGGAGCAGGAGTAGTAGTAGTAGTAGTAGTAGTAGTAGTAGTAGTAGTAGTAGTAGGAGGAGGAGGAGGAGGAGGAGGAGGAGGAGGAGGAGGAGGTCTGTTTGGTTGGCTATTTGCTAAGGCTGTTCCTCCATCTCGTTCTCATCCTCCTCCTCCTCCCTCTTCCCCCTCCTCCTCCTCCTCCTCCTCCTCCTCCAGCGCCTTCTTCTGCCTCCTAGTGGACATTATACTTACCTGTTGAGTGAGGAATTCAGGTGAAGATAGAGTGAGTCTTTCCCTTTTTTTCATGTTTGGGGAGATGATGATACGAAGGAGGAGGAGGAGGAGGAGGAGGAGGAGAGGAGGAGCGAAAGAGGGTTAAAGGAAATGAATAAAAAAAAACAGGCAGGAAGTGAAGTTACGGAGATATGTTGGTGATAAATAGTTGGAGGAGAGAGAGAGAGAGAGAGAGAGAGAGAGAGAGAGAGAGAGAGAGAGAGAGAGAGAGAGAGAGAGAGAGAGAGAGAGAGAGAAGTGCTGGAAAAACACTAGAGGGAAATCGGGGGAGGAAAGAGAGGGAGCTGGAAGAGAGAGAGAGAGAGAGAGAGAGAGAGAGAGAGAGAGAGAGAGAGAGAGAGAGAGAGAGAGAGAGAGAGAGAGAGAGAGAGAGAGAGAGAGAGAGAGGACTCGAAGGGAACATGTGAAATGAACAAAAGGAACAGCAGAGAGAGAGAGAGAGAGAGAGAGAGAGAGAGAGAGAGAGAGAGAGAGAGAGAGAAACAAATAATAAAGGTATATATGAGAGACGCTGGAGGGAAGAAAAGAGAGAAAGAAAGAGAGAAGAGAACGGAGAGGGGAAGAGAAGGACTAACTGAAGAGAGAGATAGAGAGAGGTAGAGGGAGAGAGAGAGAGAGAGAGAGTGGGAGAGGAGGGAGAGAGGGAGAGGGCAGTGGACCATTGTTTCCTTTGGACCCAAGAGCAGCAAAAGATAACACAGGCGAGGTCGAGCAGCTCATATTGGTCTCCCGCCGCTGCTCTCCGCCATACACAGAAAAAACACACGCCCTTCCCCCTCACGCCCGCCCACCGCACGCCCTCCCCACGCCCGCCTCTCCACGCCCGCCTCATATTGCCGCGGCACACGCCAGGATGCGCCCGCCACCGCCCGCCGCCACCACCACCATAGCATTATTTCATATGTTTGTCTCATCTTTTTTTTTTTCTTTTCTTTTTGTTCTTAGTGTTTGTTTTTTTTGGTTACCTGGTGTTTTTTTTGGGGGGGTTATGAGGGAATATATGTGTTTTGTTGTGTTTTGTTGTGGCTTTATATTGTGTTTTTTTTGTGTGTTTAGTTTTAGTTGTGTTCATTTTTGTTGTCGTTTTGTGTTGTTTGTGTTATTTATTTTACTGGTGAGTCTTTTTTTTTTTCTTCTTTTTTTTGGGATGATTGGTATTTGTGGATTTGTTCATGTATTTACTCCTGTTTTACTATTGCCTTGTGTTGCCAGCTCTGGAGGCCATGCACGTGCTTCAGCGTTGTTTTATTTATCTGTTGTTGTCATCAATGAAATATTTTTTACTCTATTTGCATTAAAAAATAATAATGGTTATAATAATAATAATAATAATAATAATAATAGTAATAATAATAATAATAATATATTGTTATTTCTATTATTATATTATTATTATTATTACTATTATTATTATTATTATTATTATTATTATTATTATTATTATTATTATTATT
Organism: Scylla paramamosain; assembly: GCF_035594125.1. Classification (NCBI taxonomy): domain Eukaryota; kingdom Metazoa; phylum Arthropoda; class Malacostraca; order Decapoda; family Portunidae; genus Scylla; species Scylla paramamosain. Next base: position 3,782,183 of record NC_087173.1, read on the forward strand.
TATTATTATTATTATGGTCATTGTTATCGTCGTTATTATCAAGACAACAGCAACAACAACAACTACTACTACTACTACTACTACTACTACTACTACTACTACTACTACTACTACTACTACTACTACTACTACTACTACTACTACTCCCACCGTGACCACCACCACTACCACCCCCCACCACCACCAACACCAGAACTACCACTAAAACTTCCACTGTACTACTTCCACTACTACCATTTTTATTATTGTTACCATTCACACTATTGTTATTATTATTATTATTATTATTATTATTATTATTATTATTATTATTATTATTACTGTTCCCGACATCAGCGTCATCATAAAGGAGAGACCGCGCCCCACAAATTTCCATTCAATGGCCTTTGACGACAATAGCGAATATTTGGTCACTAAACACGCGGCCTCAGTACCTTGCGGGCCCCGAGGGAGGGAGGCTGCCGCTGCTGTGCCCCGCCCGCCGCATGCACCGCTACGCCAACACATTTTTACGGGAAAATAGACAGTCGTATTTTTGAGGGAGATTCGGAATGCGTCCAGGTGATTTTAAGGGGTAATCAATGTGTTTTTTGTGGTTGTTTAATTGTTTGGTTCTGTTTTTACTCTTAGATTTGATTAGTTTGGTTCCAACTCATAGATTTACTTCTTTTGCGGGAAGTTCGGTTTTTCTTTTGTTTTATTAGATTGTCTTTTGTTATTATGTTGATTCCTGTACGTTTTGTTGAGAGAGAGAGAGAGAGAGAGAGGGAGAGAGAGAGAGAGAGAGAGAGAGAGAGAGAGAGAGAGAGAGAGAGAGAGAGAGAGAGAGATCTCACAAGGCCTCACGTCCATAACAATGAAAATGGCCTCAATATTCAAACCGTCCGTCACTCAGGCACACATTCTCTCTCTCTCTCTCTCTCTCTCTCTCTCTCTCTCTCTCTCTCTCTCTCTCTCTCTCTCTCTCTCTTTGGCGGGTACTCTTGTTCTTCTCTCCCTAAATGAGCCAGGATCGAACGTGCCTCATTGGCTGGCTTATCTGGAGAGCTCGCCATGAGAGGCCTTCGATCCCCTCCCCTGATTGGCTGCTTATGAGAAGGGCTGGGGACGAGAGGCTCTTCAGGCGGCAATACGTCATTTCCCGTCGAGCCAGCTGACGTAGAGGGTCTTCCAGCTCTTCCGCCGCGAGATTCCAGGCGAAGAGGTCGGGAGGGGGGGTGGTGGTGTCGCGGTTCCAGGTTTTGTGTTGTCGCTCTCCATTGCTCCTGTCTGTTGCCGTCGCCTTGTTGTTGTTGTTGTTGTTGTTGTTGTTGTTGTTGTGTTTTCAGAAGGATATGAACGTATTTTGTATTTGGGTTTTGTGTATTTGTTTTTTTTTTTGTCTTTTTTTTTTTTGTCCTTTTGTCTTTCTCTGTTTTTTTTTTTTTTTTTTTTTGCCACTATTGCTGCCCCGTTGCCGCCTCCTTGTTGGGTTGTTTCCACAGGTATATGAATTTATTTTGGGGTGTGTGTTTCGAATGTTCGTCTTTTTTCTTCTTCTTCATTGTTAGCTTCCATTGCGTGTTCTGCGTCTTTGTCTTTCCTCCTTGTGTTGTTTTTATTGCTTCCTCTTCCTCTTGTTTTCTTCTGACGCCTTAATTTTCTATAATTCAATCAGTCATTCTGTTTTTTATTAGCTTTTCCCTCCATTTTACTTGAACTGAATCTGTCATACTTTTCATATTTGCTTTTTCCTTTTATTTTACTGTTTTTCGAGTTTTATGATCATCCAGTGTGTCTTCTCTTATGAAAATGTGTCTACCTTTTCCTCTTTTTTATTTTTATCATGCTTCTGACTTGGCTTCTAATTTTTTGTTCTTCCTCTGTTTACCAGTTTTCCATTTCTTTTTATTCAGTTTCCATTTCTTTTCCATTCTAGCTCTTCTTTCGTATTGCACTGGGTTTTCCTTCGTTTCGCTTTTTTATTTTCTATAACTTACCTTTAGTTCGTTGTCTGTCACTAATAATTTATCTTTTTCACCTCTCTGTTACTGTTGTTTAGGTTTCCAGTTCATCTCCCTCCAAGTTCTTCAGAGTAAAGGGAAAGTTTCTCCTTCGCCTTCGTTAGCGTCTGTTCCTGTTTGTATCCCAACATCTACCTCTGTTTTTCCTTAATTTCTTTCTCACTTAATCCTTTCCAGCTCTGACTTTTTCTGTTCTTCCACTTAAAAAAACTTTGGGTCGCATTTACATTTTTCTTTTCTATGTTCTTTATGTGTGTTTTTCTTTTCATTCTTTTGTACACTTTTTTGTCTCTTTCTCCTCTTCTCTTTTACTTTCCCTCAAAGGCTACTTAACTTGTACTTTTGTCGGGGACGTTCTTTGTCGTAAAACAGACAGACAGAGAGAGAGAGAGAGAGAGAGAGAGAGAGAGAGAGAGAGAGAGAGAGAGAGAGAGAGAGAGAGAGAGAGAGAGAGAGAGAGAGGGAGAGAGAGAGAAATATTGCATTGTGTTATAGTTTTTGTCGGTGTGAGTGTGGCACATTTTCATGATGGCTATGTTATGCACACTTTGCCTCGTGTTTGTTGTCAATTACTGGCCGGGAATTAAATGTAAAAGTGCAAAACGTTTTCACAACAATATGGTATTCAAAGGTAGAGGTGTAGTGTGTTTATGGATGATGCATTTACACCTTTTATTTCACTCTTTCTACACCGCCACGCTGTTTTATTTTAGCGTTCACTGTGATATATTTGGCGCGCATACCTACATATATTTACTCAGGCATATAAAACCACTGGAATTGGAATGAACGATAAAATAAAAATAACCATCTATTATTGAATGCTATAAGGAAGCCGACAGTAAACGTGGAAATAGTACATGTAAGTTTTTTTTTTTATCCATTACTGTTAGTGGTGCTGGGAAACAGAGAGGAAAGATGACGAAAATAATATAGGTTTACGCAGAAATGAATGACGTGAAAATTATGAAGAAAAAAAAAGCAGGAGAAAGGAAGAGGGGTAACAAAAGAAAAAAAATAAGTATATGGAAAGAGGAATAAATTAAATAAGATAATTACACTGTTAGAAAGAAAGTGAGGAGGAGGAGGAGGACGAGGAGAATGACGAGGAGGAGGAAGTTAATGAAAATTTTAGCATCGAAACAGAAAAAAAGGAGGAAAGAGGTAACGAAGATGATGATACACAGCAAAGTAATGGAAGACAGACACTGAAGACTACATTACTGATCATGAAGAAAGAAAAAAAAAAAACAAAAAAAACAAGAAGAGGATGCTTACAAGAATGCTGGTAATGGTGATGCTGTTGTTGACTGAGATGCTGATAGTGGTGGTGGTGGTAGTGGTAGTGGTGATACTGGTGACGGTGGTGGTTGTGGTGGAAGAAGCCCAGCAGGACCATAGGCGCGGCGCATCACTTCCTCGCATCACCTGGTTTGCACTGTCAACAAAACCCGAACAGCCGACGCCCCGAGAGGGAACCGAGCACCTCCATCCCTTCCTGCTGCCGACGGCGAGCCCGACACAGCGCGGAGTAGCGATTAAATGCGTGTATTTACGTGTTGAGGTGAGTTTGCTATGTAATTAATGAATGATTAATGGGCGGAGACTCAAGGTGTTGGTGGAGGTAGCCGACGCCTCTCACCTGAGCCCCAAGGTGGGAGAGAGAGAGAGAGAGAGAGAGAGAGAGAGAGAGAGAGAGAGAGAGAGAGAGAGAGAGAGAGAGAGAGAGAGAGAGAGGGGGGGGAACTCACATCTACCTTGATAGATCACACACACACACACACACACACACACACACACACACACACACACACACACACACACACACACACACACACACACACCGTAGAGAAACAATATTTCTAATCTAACTAACAAACACACACACGAACAATTATGAACAGAACACTAACTTTTTACCATACAATGAAAAAAATAACTAAAATTCCCAACACAAACATCATTTCAGGTTAATTAAGAACGTTTACCCTGGAGCATAAACTCACTTCAGGTAAGACACATCATCATTACCTTGCCTTCACTCATCACTTATTCATTATTTACTCATTACTTCAATATCGTTCCTTACTCATGACAAGCATTTTTTTTTCTATAGCTAATTTACTTTACTTTTGTTACATGCTACTTTGTATTACGTGTTTTCTCTTTATTTTATCTTTTTTACTTTGCTTTGCTATATAAAATCATTCTTTTTTCAATTAATACACGAACTTAATTATTCTCTGATTGCTTTTACTTTCCAAACTCATCCAGTCGCCATTCAGGAAGCACAAACATTTATAGTACTAAAGGAGACGACATATTTTTACATACATTAATGAGAAACTATAAGACTCAACATAACCAACGCAATACAAACGCTTCGGTGGAGAATAATGGAAGTTAATTTCAGATATAAGAAAAAAATAAGGATCCTTTTATTAGTAATTCGTGTAGAGGCAAGAAAAGCCAATTACTCTTAAGGACTCAAATTATGTCTTAAGTACATGGCTAAAGATGCTTATTGACTACTATTACGAAGCTTCTGTTGACCTCTTACTGCTTCACTTGCAAATGTGTGTGTGTGTGTGTGTGTGTGTGTGTGTCTGGAGACGCTACAGGTTTCTCTGCTCACTTGTTTCTTGAATGAGTGTTTCGTCGACTCTCCTCGGCGTCACTTTTTCCCGAACGCAATAATTTTCTCGCCTCTCGATTTTGTCTCGGTCAGTGCTGAAGCGTCCGTGTTTTGTTTGCGTCAGTTGTTCATTGAGGTGTGTCCGGACGACGGGCCTGGGTGGGGTGGGGTTACCAGAGAGAGAGAGAGAGAGAGAGAGAATATGCGTCTATTTTCGTTGCGTCGTTGTCTCCCGTTTTCTTTCAGTCATCGATGCCTAATGAATTTTCTCATTTATGGTCTCTTTTTTTCAACGGTCTTTTCTTATTTATATATTGCCTAGAGAAAACGTAAGGCCACTTTTTTTCTTTTTTTATAGCTGTTGCTTCTTATCTATACAGGCGTCTACGTTGAAAGCCGCGAAACACATTGCAAAAGCCCAGAACGGAAAGTCCAATGCCCCTACGGTTTCTCAGTACTGGTCTGAACAACTAAGGGATCGAAAACTGCTGCGGCGTAACGTTCTGGGAGTACCTTGCAAGCGGCTGGCGCGGCGACTGTTGCCGTGCTCTCATGGGACAGAATCAGCCCCCTGAGTGGTGGGCGCGTAGCATTGCGTCAGCCTGCATCGCTGTGTGTCTAGGAACTCAAGCCTTAAAGGGAGGATTTCATTGTCCGTCACTGGGAATTCCTAAGCAAGTAAAGTTTACTTGCTTAGGAATTCCCAGTGGAGTGGATTTTGGAGAAAAACCTTTCTCCAAATCTGTGTTTTCCTACGAGGCACCAAAAGCTGTTCAGATGAAATAGTGTTTGGTGTTTTGAAGAAAAGCAGAACGTGACTATTTCTATATTTGGACTCTTACAATTCCATTTTCTTAGGGTATGGAACCGTCGTTTATTTTTTTCAGGTATGACAGCGTGACCCGGAGGCAATGGAAGGGTAAAAATTGAGGCTGTGGGGGCGTGGGCGTGAGTGGCGTGTCGGGTGGCCAGGTGGTGGAGTCGTGGCGGCGGTGATGGTAGGCGGGTGTCCCTCAAGGCGGCTCTCCATCACCGCCTTCGTGTCTTATTGGCCCAGCAGCGGCTCAGAGCCCGGCGCTGAGGGGTCCTTGAGGCCGACCTGTGTTGGGCCTCCTCCACCCGTGAACAGCGTCCGCAGCCCACACTTGTGGTCACTGAGGTCTAC
>NC_087173.1:3792985-3820485 GCF_035594125.1 Scylla paramamosain
GTGCGTCTTTTTTCTCTCCAGCTGACTCATATAGTGCTAAGTTGCCCCGCTCGAGACAGAGAGAGAGAGAGAGAGAGAGAGAGAGAGAGAGAGAGAGAGAGAGAGAGAGAGAGAGAGAGAGAGAGAGAGAGAGAGACTGTTTCTTTTCTCTGTGACATGTTTTCTTCCTTCCCTTTGATCTTGTTGAGTGCTGCGCCTGAGCAAGATTATTATTATTATTATTATTATTATTATTATTATTATTATTATTATTATTATTATTATTATTATTCGTACAACTTCCATCTAGGTTTTATTTAGATTCTCTCTCTCTCTCTCTCTCTCTCTCTCTCTCTCTCTCTCTCTCTCTCTCTCTCTCTCTCTCTCTCTCTCTCTCTCTCTCTCTCTCATAAAAAGAAAGTGGGGTAGGTGAAGGACGGTATCGCGTGGCTGGAGGTCAGGGCGGGGTCACGTGACTGGGGCGGAGGTGAAAGGGAAGGTCTTTGAGGAAGGGTGACCTCGCTCTTGAACTCGTCCTGACCTGACAAGCCTGGGCCGGGATGGTTATTGAGGTCACATCTACTGACCCCCTTCACTCATCTACATTCCTCAGCGTTCCTTGGGATTGGTTCCTTTTAATGTTTTTCATCCATTTTCTCTCTTTTTTTTTCTTTTATCATTTGTTCCCATACCTCAATTTCTACCATTTCGTCATTTCTTCATTTGTTCATCCTACATTTCTTAGTATTTATTGTATTTTTTTATCTTTATTTATTAGTTTCTCTCTTTTAATGCTTCATTCGTCAGTATTCCTTGTGGTTCCTCATAAGCCCTCCCATTATTTTCATCTTTTATCTCAATATTAATCTTATTTCAACACTCCTTCATTCCATCACCTCTTCAATCTTCATTCCTCAGTGTCTTTTTTTTTCCTTCTTTATCTCATTTTTTTTTTTCGTCTTTCACATCTCAATCCTCTCTGGTATTCTCATTCTATCCTTCCTCATACCTATTCATGCTACATCCTTCATCTTACTCTCTAATATGATCTGATAATTATCTCATCTTTTCTTTCGTCGTTCTTCTTTAATTAATATCTCAACATTCTCCATCATTCCATTATTCCTTAGTTTTCTTCATGTCTCGTTCTTTAGCATTCTTTTGCTTCTTCATAAGTTCTCATAATTTTCTCAGCTTTTCTTTCTTTAATATCTGAACATTTTCCGACTTTCAGTACATTCCCTCATGGATTTTCGTAGTTTTCCTTTTCATTCATTCATCAGTTCATCTTTTCCCTCATAATGAACTCCAGTTTCTCATTATTCTTCACATTTTCTCATAATTTCTTAAACTCTCGAAATTTCTTTGTAAAATTCCTGTAATCCTCTATAACTTCATATTTCATCATTTTTACATCATTCCTTATCATTCCTCCTTGTTGCTTCATCATTTATCATCCAACTCAGTATTCCTCATAATTCCTCATAATTTCTCATAATTCTGCCATAATCTATCGCTCCCTTTCTTCTATTCTCGCATAATTTCTCATATTTCTTAATTCTTTCTCATCTTCCCATTAGAATTTCTCATAACACTTCATAATTCTCTCATCCCTCACCATCATTCCTTACCATTTGTCTCAACAGTCTTCGCTATTCCTCACGTTTCCTCATTATTTCTCGTGTCTTTCTCCTTAATTTGTCATCACTCCTCATTCGTCCTAATAAATCGTCATCATTTTTTCTCTTACATTCCTCATAAATCTTCATTATTTCTCATAATTCAGTTGACCTTAGCTGCCCTTCTCTTCATAACCTAATGAACATTTATTTATTCTTTTCATTTGCTTCTCTGTTTCTTCCTTTTATTCTTCCTTTTTCTCTTTCTTCTTTCCTGTTTTACTTCCTCTTTTTCACTTTGTTTTCTTTTCTGTTTTTGTGTAGTTATGCTTTTTTTTCTTTTGTTTCTGTCTCCGGCTTTATGTCTGTCTGTATGGCTATTTTTCTTTTCCTTTTAGTTTCTTTTAGTTTGCTTGTTCCTCATGTTCTCTTCCTTTTTGTTTCTGTATTTGTGTATGTAATATTTGTTCCTTTTTCTCTTTTACGTAGTCTTTTCTTTGTCTTTGTCATTTTGTCTGTGTCTCTTTCAGTTTGTTTTGTCTGTTTCATTGACTCTTTCTTTCTGTTTTTATTGTCAGTGTTCCCAGATCTGTCGTTTTTCCCCTCTCTGTCTCTCTCTCTCTTTTTTTTTTTTTTTCTGTGTGTAGTCTGTCTTATGTTTGCTTCATTCACTGTGTGTGTGTGTGTGTGTGTGTGTGTGTGTGTGTAAGTGGATGGGTATGCGTGTATTTCTCTCTCTCTCTCTCTCTCTCTCTCTCTCTCTCTCTCTCTCTCTCTCTCTCTCTCTCTCTCTCTCTCTCTCTCTCTCTCTCCATCATGGCAAAGTTACACCCATCACGACACTTGCCCCTACCAACACCGATCCCTGTGACAACAAACAATGGCCCTCCTACCAATTAACGTCACCAGTGCCACCCAGAGAGCCTCCCTCTGTGTTCTGTGGCACTGTGGCACCCTCTTCCCCCACCACCTTAGACACTGCCACCATAACCCCGCCTATACTTCCATTGTTTCTATTACTATCTTCCTTACTATCGTTTCTTTTTTCTTTTTCTTTGTGTTTCATTACATGTTTAGTCTCTTTCTCCTCTTCTTCCTTTTCTTCTTGTTCTTCCTACTCTTCCTCTTTCTTTCTTTCTTCACATCGACCGCCACAACGTACTGTATTCCTCCTCTTCCTCCTCCTCATAGCACGTTCTCTTTTTCCTCCTCCTCTTCTCTCCTTTATCATGATCACCACTACTTCCTCTCTTATCACCATCTTCTCCATCTTGGCATCTTCTCTCCTCCTCTTTCTTCATCTCATATCCATCCTCCTCCTACTTCTTCGTTCTTTACCAAGACCACTACTACCACTATTACCACCATCACCTCCTTCACGACCTCCTTCTGCACCATAGCATCTTCCCTTCTCGTCTTCTCTCATCTCATCTCATAACCCTCCCTTGCTCCTCCTCCCCTCCCCCTCCTCCTCCTCCCTCTCCTCGTCCAAGTGGCACTCCCGGTCCTGGCACTTCTCAAATTCACGCCCGCTCAGGCCTCTTATCATCCTCATTTGCATGTTCCACAGTAGATGATTGTGATGATATCTTCCAGCATCCGCGCGTCTGAACATCTGAGAGGAGCGAGATGTGATGCCTCTCTCTCTCCGTCCTTTGATGTGTGGGGGAAGATGGCGTCCACGACCAGAGTTTACGGGAAATTTGAGCGTCCGTTTAGAAATTCTCGCTTTATTTCCCGGATGGATTTGTACTTCGAGGTGCAAACGCTTCTTCGTCTTGTTCCTTTTAATTTGGTAATGAGAGATGCTTCGTCTGGTAAAGGTGTGGATGCTGGTGGGGGTACTGAACAGGTGAGCGTAAGTGGAACAGGTGCGCACGGTGTCCTCTTCATTTAGAAACAGGTGAGGGGAGTGTGGAAGGACGCCCGCTCTTCCCTCAGGACGTGGCACCTCCTCCCGGGCCTCCAGCGCTGCTTCTAGGAGAGTAATCACTCCCACCCGTTTAATGTTAATTGTGGAATACGTAAGGATCATTACTCTCTCGTCTCCTCCTTCGTCTTCTTATCCCTTCTCATTCCCCTCTTCCGATATCTTGTTCTTCTCTTCCTCTTCCTACTCTTTTGTCTTTGTTCTCCTTGTCTTCCTTCATCTTCTTGTCCTCAGTGTAGTGTCTCGTTCACAGTATTTCACTATTTACATTTTCCTTATAGCCAGATTCTTCCATCGGGTTGTATCTGAGTGGCGTGGTATGTCTTGAGGCAGTCTTGCTGTGTCATCGGTGGTCTCCTCTGTTGTACTCTCCATTCATCCCCTTCACCGCCTTCTGCCTCGTATGAGTGGCGGCTGTTGTGGGTCTGGGCGGGGCTGGGCGCGCTTCACCCTGGTTCAGAACATTCCGGCCCGTCACATTGGATCCCGCCAGGAGCCACACCATTAATCGGGGCGAGGTGTTGGCGGTGCCTGGGGGCTGTTGGGGTGCCAGACGGTGGGTAACATCAAGGGTGCCACCCCTCCTCCCGGCCCTCGCCCGCGGCTGCCAGAAACCTCCACACGCTACATGCAGCTCGCCTCCTGCACCATCCAGCGTCTCCCTCGCGCCGTGTTCTCATTGACTCGAGATTCTTGGCGTGACTGAAGGTTTCGTGCGTGTGTTTTCCAGCGTCGGCAGTGTGCGGGTCGCGGCGTGTAATTGCCGGCCTAACGCACCCATTAGCACCTGTCTTATCAGCGGGACTAATTGCCAAATGTTCCCGGCGTGTTCCTCACAGCTGGACGTCGCAGGTGTCGACGACTTTATTATTTATTGCATTATTTACCGTCGTATTTGGCCGAGCAGCCGCAGCCCGACCCTTGCGTTTTTGTGGCATCCCCGCCAGACGCTCATACCCTCAGGGGACGCTGTTTGGCTGGAGATAAATGTCTCGTCGTTAGGGGCGTCTACAACATGTGCTACGTCTCCTGCCGGCGAGGAAGACGGGGACGTATCTTTCCTCCTCCTCCTCCTCCTCCTCCTCCTCCTCCTCTTCCCCTCCCGGCAGCTTCTTTCTGGTCCTTTCAACAGCAGCAGGTCGTCACTAGCGTCCCGGCCCAGCGTGACCTATCAAAACAACCAAGTTATTGAGATGCGAGGGGCGGGGAGGCCTCCTGCCGGCGTATTTGTTTGGGTTGTCTCATTACTGTAATGTTGACGCGTGCAGCCCGGTGGGTGGGGAGCCGCTGTCCACCGCGCCGGGCAGCTAAAACAGCAGAATAAAATAATACCCTTCATTTAGTTGTCTAAGTATTGTTGTGAGAGGTTTTGTCATTAGTACGAGTTTATTTATTTACTGTTATTTCCGCCCGTGAGTGGGAGGACGGGGAGGGCGTCTTAAATATATCATATTTTGGCACGCTGAGGCCGCGGCGTGTTAAGAGAGCGACGCACACCAGTGATTGTCTAAAAATATGTGAAAGGAGAAGCCAACTCGTCAGTGCCGTCCGTCAGCCTCTCGAGTTGATGTAGTTATCGCCCGTCAGGAGCACGTAGGCCGTCAGCCGGAGTCACGCAGCCAAGTTATCACCACAACGAAGTGTCTCTTTGTGTTATCCGCGGTGTTATCGGCTGCTCGTTAGGGGCAACAGGATCCAGGCGAGGGTGAGGAAGGGCAGGCGGCGCGGCCCTGAACGCAGCCTCACAGAACGCTTGTCACGGGTGTCCGCTTGCTCGTGTTGGGAGATTAACACACGCTCGGGGACGCGGGTTGCCGCCTGCCTGTTGGGTTGGCGGTGGTGGGCGTGGCTAGCGGAGATAAAAATTGGCCTCAAGGCGCGAGATAAAAATCGAGTTTATCTAAAAAGTAAATATGGTAATTAACAGTGTAAACATAACTTGATACGAGGCGGGGACTCGAGGGAGGGCGGGAGTTGTAAGCGTTGTAAGGGTAAGAGTCCCGCGGCGCCTCCATGCCTGAATTGAGTGTGATTTGCTCCTGTTCCTTGTCTAATAGAGGCGGCACTGCACATGTGTTACCGTCACACACACACACACACACACACACACACACACACACACACACACACACACACACACACACACACACATACACATACGCACACTCCAGTATCTTTTACACACGAGTGGAGGCGTTTAGGCTTTTGTTGTTACAGTTAATAATAGCAATGAACTGCACTCATACGATGCTGAAAACACTTATAACCATGACTTCTGGAATTTTGATTTATAGAAGAAGTGAAGTCAAGTGCCTGTCGATCATGAGAGAGAGAGAGAGAGAGAGAGAGAGAGAGAGAGAGAGAGAGAGAGAGAGAGAGAGAGAGAGAGAGAGAGAGAGTCAGGAAAATCACTTCCAGAAAAAAAAAAAAAAACTTTAACCACTTTCTTACACCCAACTAACCTCATTAGAACAAAAATAAAATAAGTAAATAAATAAATAAATAAAAAGAAAGAAGGAAAAAAACGATAACCGAAGACAAAATATAGATTCGTTATAGAGACGCTACATGATGCGACACTTTCTTAATGGTAGTTCCTGTGGCCTCATTTCACACCTAAGATACCGCAAGACACCCACACACCCATCACTGCACAGGGAAGGGAAGCGTCGTGGCACCAGGGGATTTTGAAACATCTTATGAAGGAACGAGAGGAGACAAGTGGAAGGCAGTGTCGCCGTGTTCGTTTTTTTACCTTAGTCCTCCCTTAAACCCTAGATTCCGAGTAAGTCTAGGTGTGTGTGTGTGTGTGTGTGTGTGTGTGTGTGTTTGTTTCGTCTCTTGTTCTTTAAGCTCCAGGGATTATCACTGTGCTCGTTTAAGAAGGAAATAAAAAAAAAAATGAAAAGGAGAGAAAACGTGGAGACAGCGAAAACAAACGTAATTCTAATATATAAGTAAAACAAACAACCAAAACAAAAGGGAAATAGAAAATCACTTCAAAACAAAAACACCAAGAGATTCGACGGTGATACAACTAATTACCACACACACACACACACACACACACACACACACACACACACACAGAAAAAAAAGAGCATTTAGTAAGAAAAGCAATAATTTAAGTGACCAGCTGGGTATCGAATAAAGCAGGACCCAAACGAACGGGGCACTTCGGGTACGACTGAGAGAGAGAGAGAGAGAGAGAGAGAGAGAGAGAGAGAGAGAGAGAGAGAGAGAGAAGAACTATGAGGGATTTGGGACGCAGAGGAAGAACTGGGGCGAGGTAGGGAGTGTAGCGGAAGATCGGGTCGAAACGGAGTGTGGGGAGAGGGTAAGAGGAAAAGGTGGGAGATGGGGAGGGTTGGGGGTGAGGGAAGGTGGGTGTGGGTAGTGAGGGTAAGGAAGGGTGAGGGTGTTGAATTTGGGAGGACAAGCATATGAGGTTTTTCTGTGGTGTTTTTGTGAGGTGCACCACAACGCATGCCCATGACACGTTCTGGGTGGGGGGGGGGGGGAGGAGGCGGAGGAGGAGGAAGAAGAGGAGGAGGAGAAGGAGGAAGAAGAGGAGAGGTAACGTCTTTGTCCTCCTTTTACTTCATCTTGTCCATTTTTCTCTTATATTCCTACTCGTCTCCCTCCTCCACACACACACACACACACACACACACACACACACACACAAGTGAGACGAAGTGCACATGCGGCAGGTAACAAGGCAGGAAGTGTGTGTGTGTGTGTGTGTGTGTGTGTGTGTGTGTGTGTGTGTGTGTGTGTGTGTGTGTGTGTGTCTCCAGGTACACTCAGCCTAGAATAGACCGCCATTAGGGAGTCAATGATAATGATGAAAAAATGAGGCAAAACAAAGAAGAGGAGCAGAACAGCCTTGCCACAAATAGAACACAAAAGAGTGGCGCCTTCACTCCCAGATAGACGAAAAAAAAAAAGGGAGAAACAGATAAGGAAAAGAAGAGAACAAAGAGAACTGTAATGCTAACAACGAGGAGGAGGAGAGAAAAGGAGAAACAACACAGAAACTAAAGAATTAGACAGATAAAGAAGAGAAGAAGAGAACAAAGAGAAATGCTAAAAAAAAAAAACGAGGAGAAAGAAAGAAAGGAAGAGAGAACGTAGAAACTAGAATACTAAATGATGGAAAAATAATAGAAGCAGAATCAGGAGGTGTAATTAAGTTGAGCGGGTCGTAAAGCACCCACCAGTATTACGAGAAGCCGCTGCATCTCCCGCTGAGAAATCACCGTGAGGCAGGATCGAACTCGCACCTCACGACCGTTAGACAAGAGCTGTACCACAAAGCCACAGGATGAAGAGGAAGTTCAGATATGTTATACTCTGCTGAAACGCGGCGTCTAGTTAGCAAGTACAGAAAAGTATTTGTAACATTGTATTTTCCGGAGCATCTTTATTTCTCCTTTATTTTCTTCATATAGTATTCTATTAAGCATTTTTCCTTTCCTTGATACTTCACTGCTTTTGAGATAGAAAATAGAGGAGGAGGAGAAGGAAGAAGAAGAAGAAGAGGTGCATGAGTTACTTTTCTCCATAATACATACTTAAGTTTACAGAAGAGCCTTTCAAGTCGGTAGGAGTCGAGAATAAACTTGATCCAGAGAACATAAGTCAAGTTTAGATAGAGTCATCGTAAATGTATTAGTGTCCCAAGGGGAGTCTGGATAGATTTCGTTTTCTATGTTCGAAGGTACGACGAAGAGAACGAAAATTTCTGGGGGTAACTATAATAATGTGGACTGGGTTGTAGATTGGGGATGGAGGGAAGAAACTATTTGTGGTTACTTGGTGTTGATTGAGAAAATGTATAAAGAAAAATAAGAAATGATAAACGTGTGTGTGTGTGTGTGTGTGTGTGTGTGTGTGAGAGAACTAAGGTTCATCGTCTTAGAACACACACACACACACACACACACACACACACACACACACACACACACACACAAAGCTTTATTGATTATAAGCTTGTACTTAAATAGAACATTCAGAGATAAAACTAAAAATGTAAAAAAAAGAAAAAAAAGAAAGAAAAAAAAAGAAAAAAAATAGCATAACGCTAAGGAAATTTGGTCGAGCGAAAGGAAATCTATCTAAACTTGTGTAAAAAGGTAAAGAAGGTAACAACAACAACAACATCAACAACAACAAACAGTGGCCATCAGTCAACCGAAAAATTAACGTCACACACACACACACACACACACACACACACACACACACACACTATATTCTTTCCCATTTTTAGTAAATTTCCCTTATTTTACTTATTCATTTATTTTCGTCACTGTAAATTATCTAATTTATGGAGACAAGCCACCACCACCACCACCACCACCACCACCATCTCTTCCTTAGCGCCCCCCTGAGCAAAACACCTCTCGATCCCGTTCTCTCACACCGCCGCGGAAGGAAGTTCTGATCGGATGGGAGAAGTTGTCATCCGCGCGGGCCTCCCAGTCCCACGCCACACCTGCCTGGACCCCGCGTGACTGGCGAGAAGGGAACTAACTGTACCTGGTGCTCGTCTCTACTCACCGCTACCGTTTGCCTCTCACCATGAGACTCCACGCTCGCTCATTCCCTCCAACACTTCCACCTCCGCTGCCTCCCACGCAAGGTCTGGTCTCCCCGTCAGTCCTCATCGCTAGCGCCCTTCAGCTCCGTGTATCTAAGTGTTATTTAAGTGGTGTACTAAATGAAGGTTTGTTTTGCTGTGTTTCCGAGGTCCAGCAAGTGAAGGAAGTGAGGACGCGAGGGAGTATGTTCACTGTGTTGAGTTTATAGTGAATACTTGTTGATGTTTCGGAAAATGACTGTAAATGAATATATTGTTGTGTGATGGCCGCGGTGGTGCAGAGGGAATCAACGTCTTGAATTACTAGTGAACTGAGTGACTGGTTCTCTCACTGCCATGTTCATGGGAAGCCGATCGAGCCCCAAGCGGATGGCGGCGGCGGTGATGGCGACCGTGATCGTGGGGACAATGCTGACACTCCTGCTGACCATCAACCCGCGGCCGCTGGTACAGACCCGCCAGGCACGCCACACGCAGAACGCCAGTCCCTCCGCCCTCCCCGCCGTGCTCTCCGCCCACCCTGCACTCAACGAAGTGGAGGAAGTGAAACATGATGACAAATACGCTAAAATCCCCGGCTGGCCTTACGGTTTGCGGATAAATGAGCCGGATACGTGCAAGGATCAGGACGTGTATCTCCTGAACACCATCACGTCCAATCCCACGCAAGTGTACCACCGAGACCTGATTCGGAAAATGTGGGCGAGCGAGGCTATTTCACAGAGGCTCAAGATCCGGACGGTGTTCATCATCGCCGCTGTGCCCTCGGCGGTGACGCAGCGGCACCTGCAGGAGGAGAGCGACAAGTACGGGGACATAGTACAGTTTGACTTTCTGGAGACGAGAAGGAATCTGACGGTGAAGTCCCTGGCCGCGCTGCACTGGTTCCGCGCCTACTGCAGCAACGCCACCTGGGTGCTGAAATGTGACGTGGATGCCTTTATCAACTTCTGGGCGCTGCTGGACGTGCTGAAGTTTGCGGAGGGCAGCAATGACGCGGTGTGTGCGCGCTCCAAGACGCGCTCTGTCTGCCGCGACGCCCACCAAATGGGGTGCTTGGCGCACTACGTGGTGGAGCCTTGGGAGTACGCAGGCGCCGTGTACCCGCCCTATTGCCAAGGGTACGCCTACGTGCTGCACCGCGACCTGGTGGACAGCATGCTGCAGGTGGACCGAAGCAGGACCTCGCCGCCGCTGTTCCTGGAGGACGTGTACGTGACGGGATTACTGCCGCGGGACCTGGACGCGCGGTGGTTTGACGTGAGGTGAGACACGCCTTCAGGTGCTCGTCATGGCGACGCGCACCACTGCAGATGATAATTGCGTTCGTGATACAGCCTCACTACAGTTACCAGTCTCAGGACCGTATTCTGAAACACTTCTGCGCCTCACCTCCACTGCTTTGAAAAGGCTTTTGAAGGGTGTTTTTATGGTTCTAGTGACAGATTAACGAGATTTCTATATCATTAACAGGAGAAACACTCTTGAGAACCCGGCTACTCATCTCTGTGTCCTTGGAAATTACTCGTGGTGAGAGAGCGAAGCGTTTCCGAATACGGATCTTTTTGGTTTCGTGGGCACCATTATCAACTCTTCCACGGTTATCACTTTCTTCCTCCCTCTCTTTACGACCCACGCCCCCTCACGACCCTCCCTCCCCAGGCGCCGCAGCATGGTCGTCCCGGAGTACATTCGGCCCGAATACTACAACGGCACCTTCCTCTTCGTGCACGACCTGGACGGCCAGATCGGGCAGGGCGCCACCAGCTACGTGTGGCAGAAAGCCCTGCAGCACTATAGGGGGACTGACTGACTGACTGACTGGAGAGAGAGAGAGAGAGAGAGAGAGAGAGAGAGAGAGAGAGAGAGAGAGAGAGAGAGAGAGAGAGAGAAGCTAAAAGAAAGACAGACAGGACCGCATAGATTTAGACAAACAGACAACAGGCAAAACATAAACTGAGTAAGTGATTGATTGACTAACTAAAAGCCACAGAGAAATAGATGGAAAGACAGAAAGAGACGCAAGGAGACAGACAGACAGACAGACAGACAGCCAGAGAGAGACACAGACGCACAAGTGGTAAACATATACAGAGACATTATCAGAATGACAGAAATAATGAAACTGACATGCGAACAGACAGGCAAACAACAAGAAACACAATGACAGACACTTAAAAATAAACACATAAATATAAATATGTAACTTATTTTAAATGAAACTTATATAAATTGTTCAAGTTCTTTCTTATCTTTCGTGTGTAAATTTTTCACCTTAAATGAATGGAAACACTTTATTTCTTTGTATTATGTTTATTACGTGTCATCAGGCGCCAAGACAGTGACCGGCAGTGTGTGTATGACAGCCTCTTGCTCCTAAAACCACTGCTGATGATGTAATACTGCGAAGTACAAGCAGGTCGCATTGACTGAAGGAAAGTCAAAAGATGTCACTAAGGCACTGAAAAGAGCTGCATTTATTAATTGTCTCCGAGATGCTGCACAACAAATGTCTCAGTCGTCTTCACTGTTCATTGTACATTATTGCATTTTCGTCTATTAACTTCATCACCTTCCTTACTATTTACAGATGAGCTATTTTAGTTAATACTGACATCGTGACAAGAAATTGTACATTGGTAACTGACAGATCAAACAATAAAGGCAACTACTACCTATCTGAAAAATATGAATAACGAACAAAAGGTCAACAATCATCATGGGTTTGTTCTACACATGATCTATTATAAAAACGACAGAAAAGTAGAAATAACAGAAACAAAAGATGAACATCGATTCCTGGTTTTATTACACGCATCATTTACGAAAAAAAAATGGAATAACAAGACACGAGAGCTCATCTTCCTCTCCCTAGGTTTGTTACGTGCCTCATGTGCAAAAGAAAGCAGTAACACAGGAGTAACAGAAACAAGAGCTGCATGTCCTTGCCCTTGGTCTCGTCACGCACCACCTGGCGGGGCGTCTTATCTGCGTCTTATCTGCGTCACCTGAATGTCGTCCAGAGCCACCACGTTGCCCAGGTTCGACCCCAGGTCCACCTCCACCACGAGCTGAGGAAGGGGGGAGTGTTAGAGAGAGAGAGAGAGAGAGAGAGAGAGAGAGAGAGAGAGAGAGAGAGAGAGAGAGAGAGGAGAGAGAGAGAGAGAGAGAGAGAGAGACTTACACATAAAACATAACTTATTTATAGTATTGCTTTACATTTTTTATAATGGAAAACGGAAGAAAAAGTTAAATGTATTGTTATAAGAGAGAGAGAGAGAGAGAGAGAGAGAGAGAGAGAGAGAGAGAGAGAGAGAGAGAGAGAGAGAGAGAGAGAGAGAGAGAGGAGGGGGGGGACATTACCTGGTACTGGGTGTCTTCTGGGTTGACTGGAATCTCAATCTCGTGCTCAAGTCTCATCCACTGCTGGTAGTCCACGTTGCCATACTTTCGCAGGTCGATGAAGGGAAGGTCGTCGTAGGTGCCGTCCGGGGTCTTCTTGCGGATGCTGTGATGGGAAGTGAATGTTTAAAGACCGTATAATTAAGCTCTCTCCATCTCCACTACTTTCAATAGGCCCCAGTGGAAGTTGTAGGGTTTCTCAATGGTATTTTCAAGATTCTAGTTAGAAAAATTGAATGTTTAAAGATCGCAAATTTCAAGATTTCAAGACGTTACATTATTAAAAATTGAATGTTTAAGGAGAATGTTTAATATACTTAAAACGTATATTAAAAACTCCTTATCCCCACTACTCTCAACAGCCTCCACTGGAAGTTAAAGAGGCTTTTCAATAATAGTTTCAAAATTCTAGTGACAGATTGCGTATGCTACCTTGAGAAAGTCAATGTTTAAGGGCGTATACTTAAACACTCCTTCTTTCCGTTACATTCAACAGCATGTAGTGGAAGTTACAAAATCTTCAAGGGTGTTTTCAAGATACTAGTGATAGACTGATAAAGTTTTACGTTATCAATGGAGAATGAACTCAAAATGACCTGACTAATCATTACTATTGCCTTAGAGAATAGTGGCGATGGGAGGACAAAGCGTTACTATTACGAACTATGAGCCAAGTGTAAGTCTGAGATGAGCTGATGAGGTTCTGTGTGTCAAGAAATGGGAAAGATTTGTAAGTGTAAGTGAGAGGAAAGGAAGAGGAATTTGTTTTACAGGTATTGTGCTAAATATAGAGATGAGTGAATGTGTGCTTGAGATAAGATATTGATAACTCTCTTTCCTCTCTCATTACTCAGTCATTTATCTATGTACGTATGCAGTTACTCATTCGATCACTTGCCTATCGATTACTCACTTTGCCCTCTCATTACTCAGTTATTTATCTATGTATGTATGCAATTACTCATTCGATCACTTGCCTATCGATTACTCACTTTGCCCTCTCATTACTCAGTTATTTATCTATGTATATATGCAATTACTCATTCAATCACATACCTAACTGTTTACACATGCAATTACTCAGTAGATTTGTATTTACATCTGCGTTCCCTTATCTTAATTGTTTCCTCCTGCATTTATTGATCTTACTTAATTATTTACACCCACACGAAGTCACCTGCTTTATTGATTATTTTTCCATCTGCATCTATTCACGCTTTCACTTGATTAGTTTCCCTTGAATTTAATCACCTGCTTAATTGATTTTATTCCTAAACTTATTTATTCACTTCACCGTTCACATATGCATTTACTCTCGATTAATACTCACTACTGAATTAGCTTACAGCTGCATTTACTCATCTACCCACTTCACTGTTCCTTATTTCCTTATTGCTTCAACTCACCGGAGCACCACGGGGTAGGTGACAGTGCCGCGCAGGTAAAATTGAAACTTCAGAAGCTGATTGGTCCCTTGGCTCACCTCCATGATGGGCGACTCCAGGGTGATGGTGCCTGGAGAGAGAGAGAGAGAGAGAGAGAGAGAGAGAGAGAGAGAGAGAGAGAGAGAGAGAGAGAGAGAGAGAGAGAGAGAGAGAGAGAGAGAGAGAGAGAGTCACAGTCACTCAATTTCACGGGAAAATACTCGTAATTATGGTCAACTAAAAATGGGATTGTTTAAGAGAGAGAGAGAGAGAGAGAGAGAGAGAGAGAGAGAGAGAGAGAGAGAGAGAGAGAGAGAGAGAGTCCTTACCAGAGTAGATGCTGGAGCGTGATGCGATCAGGAACTTTTCTCCCGTTATTGGCTTAGGCACGTTAAGGGAAGGATCCAGTTTCTCCCATGTGGTCAACTCCCAGATGCCTCCGTCGTTCTTCCCTGCTGTCCATCCTGGAGGAGGAGGAAGAGGAGAAAGTAAGTTCATTCATTACATTTCATTTATCCGTCAGCTAATGTGCTAAAAGACAGAAATCTCAAGCTTTAATCAGTTTTTCACGTAGTACAGTCATGGTGAATAGTGAAGTAATTCAAATCTCTAATATGTTAAGCCTGTTTCTTTAGTCTTTAGTCATCCGATGTGCTGAGAGTCCATCAACTGTGAGGTCTTGTTGAAGAGACTGTCAGCAGATTAAAGGAGTTTAGACTGATGAAATGCACAAATCACAGTGGCAGGGAATATATCGGTAAGCTCGCCCATCCACGCAGCGTCCCGTCCCACACCCCGCCTGGCCCACCTGTCAGTCCACCCTCGAAGTCGAAAAGCATCGGCTCGTTGTCCTCGATGATCTTGACGCCGTCCAACTGAATGCTGCTCACGGCCACGGAGTTCTTCATGTCGCCTCCGAGAGAAGCCTCTGTAGTGGGGAGGATAAAAATGGTGATAAGTATAATAATTTTTCCAGTTCCTTCCTCTCTACATTACATTCTGGCTGCTGCGGGTTCTCAAGCTTAATAAAATAGTCTGGTGGAAGTTTACGTAGAGTTCACTATTGAAGGCGTGAGGAATAACTGATTAGGTAGAAGCAAATGAGCCTTGCAGTTTGATATTGTTGAATAAAATCGTCTGGGGGTTACTTGAATAAATGAACATGCTGCATACTCTCAAAATCTCTCAACAGGTTAAAGACTATGAAGAAACAAACTTAAAAACAGCTTACTCTTGTTTTCAAATTAGTATTCCCAAAATGTTCATTCCATTATAAAAGTCAGTTATCGTTTCCAAATTGATCTGTAATTTAGACACTCGTTCTGTTGAAAACCAAAGGACTTCAAGAAACTTACCAATGAAGAGGTAGAAAGTCTCGCCCTCCTCCAGCTTCTTGTACTTGGTGTATTTGAACCACACATTGTTGATCTGGTCACCGAAGGCATCCAGATTCACAACGGGCTCCTCTTCGAAGACACTGAAGGGAGATACAAAAGGACGCCAGGTTATTACGGCTCTCTCTCTCTCTCTCTCTCTCTCTCTCTCTCTCTCTCTCTCTCTCTCTCTCTCTCTCTCTCTCTCTCTCTCTCTCTCTCTCTCTCTCTCTCTCTCTCTCTCTCTCTCTCTCTCTCATATCTATATACTCATCACTTACGTTTACTTAACTGCTCTTGAAAACTGCGTAATATTTAAGAAAATTTTTAACCTAGAAAAAATAATTTAACTTCTACCACCACAACTAATCTCCTCCTCCTCCTTCTCCTCCTCCTCCTCCTCCTCCTCCTCCTCCTCCTGCTTACTCGTAGCTGAACTGGCGGCGAAGTTTGAGCTGTGCGGGGAAGTCTTGCGATCCGTCCATCCAGAATCTTATCACTATCATCATCTCATCCTTGGTAGCCTGCAGCCGGGGACTCCTCGCCACCACCGTGCCTGGAACACCCTCAGCAGTTTACTCATGTGTTGTTATTTCACTGTTAGCTTAGTGTTAGACTAGATAGTTGTATGGATAGGGATGATAAATAGTTAGTTTTATACAGGGAATGCGGGAATCTTATACCACATTATTGCATTACGTGAAGGTGAACAAGTAATGAAGAAAGAAAAAAAGAGGAGATAGAGTAAAGAAAAATATAGGTATGGAAAAGTAAACAGGTCATCAATACAGGATAAAGGTTGTACAGCTGTCACTTCATAGGCCTACTGGCTCCTTGTAGTTTCCCTTACTTCCTTGTGTTCTTATGTTTTTATGTGCTGTATACCTGGTGCTGCTGGACTGAATTGAGTGTTGTCAGTGCTATAGTCACCAGATTCAATACCAACCAAAGGAATAATAATGCATGAAAAAAAATGGTGTAGCTATAACACACACACACACACACACACACACACACACACACACACACACACACACACGAGAGTAACACACCTGTCTGCACATTGTCGGCAAACACCTGCAGAACCTGTGGACCGTCTGGGGGAGGACCGACTCTGTGTGCAGCGTCCTCGAAGTGCACCCTCCGGAAGGCGCCCTCGTTCATGTGCACCAGTGACCAACCCTCCATCCCGGACTCGAAGTTGAAGGTTATGGGTCCACCGGGGGCTGCTGTGGTGGGAGGTGCTGTGGTGGGGGGAGCTGTGGTAGGAGCTGTTATGGTGGAAGGTTCGATATTGGGGACTGTTGTCATGGGGCGTGCTGTGGGGGTGGCTGCTGTGGTGGGAAGTTCGGTGGTGGGGGCTGCTGTGGTGGATTGTGGAGGTTCTGTGGTGGATTGTGGAGGTTCTGTGGTGGATTGTGGAGGTTCTGTGGTGGATTGTGGAGGTTCTGTGGTGGATTGTGGAGGTTCTGTGGTGGATTGTGGAGGTTCTGTGGTGGATTGTGGAGGTTCTGTGGTGGATTGTGGAGGTTCTGTGGTGGATTGTGGAGGTTCTGTGGTGGATTGTGGAGGTTCTGTGGTGGATTGTGGAGGTTCTGTGGTGGGTTGTGGAGGTTCTGTGGTGGATTGTGGAGGTTCTGTGGTGGGTTGTGGAGGTTCTGTGGTGGATTGTGGAGGTTCTGTGGTGGGTTGTGGAGGTTCTGTGGTGGATTGTGGAGGTTCTGTGGTGGGTTGTGGAGGTTCTGTGGTGGGTTGTGGAGGTTCTGTGGTGGGTTGTGGAGGTTCTGTGGTGGATTGTGGAGGTTCTGTGGTGGGTTGTGGAGGTTCTGTGGTGGGTTGTGGAGGTTCTGTGGTGGGTTGTGGAGGTTCTGTGGTGGGTTGTGGAGGTTCTGTGGAGGTTTGTGGAGGTTCTGTGGTGGGTTGTGCTGTGGTGGGTTGTGCTGTGGTGGGTCGTGCTGTGGTTAGAGGTGCTGTGGTGGGGGCTGCAGTGGTGGGTTCCGCTGTGGTTGGGGCTGCTGTGGTGGAGTCACTGTACGTCTCGAAGATGATCTGATCAATAGCGCAGCCCAAGAGAGGCTGACCCGCGGGGGCCTTGTCGCCGTTGTAACATAAGATCTCAAACTGTGAGGGAGCAAGAGAGAACGTCCAGAAGGAAATAGGAGGCGATGTGCTCGCAATCAAACCCAACAAACCAACCTGTGTTTTTGAGTGCACACACCTCTTGTAAATATCATCGTGCATATTATTGAAAAACATGAATGTGAACAAGTTGACGCCGGTCATATGAATTTAATGGAAAGGAAACTATATCCAAGTCATTCAATAGATTTATATATATATATATATATATATATATATATATATATATATATATATATATATATATATATATATATATATATATATATATATATATATATATATATATATATATATATATATATATATATATATATATATATATATATATATTTTTTTTTTTTTTTTTTTTTTTTTTTTTTTTTTTTTTTTTGTTTAGAAGAAGCAGTCTGTTTTGTAAGGTGCGTTGCAAAATTGAGACAATAGTCATTGAAAACCAAAGATCTAAATTTTTAGAAGTAACTATGCACAGTATTTGTAAAGCAGCACGAGAATGGCACCTGAAGTATGCAAAACATATCACTCGGGGAAGGAAAGTAAAGCCTTTGAGTTGAGGGAGACTTACCATGATATCTTGAGGTTCAGCTGGAAGTTCTTTCTGCACGATGGTCCAGCTGTTAGTGGTGGGCATGGAGTACTCCTTAAGGTCAAGGAACAGCTTGACTATGTTATATCTAGTTTTGGTGTACACCTTGAAGGTGTTGGACAAATGGTACTGTGAGCGGAGATAGAATTTCATGGTGAAGTTGCCGCCTTGAGAAGCGGTGAAGTATGTCGTGTAGAGCTCACCACTTGTAAACTTTTTGTCCATCACGGCAAAGCCCTTGTAGTAGCCACTCGGGATGGTGTTGCCCTGCAAGATGGACTCATCAGCCCACCTCCACGAATCACGCGAAGAACTCCATCCCTCGAGATCATTTTCGAAGTTGAAAACGTATTGTGTGTTGGCCTGTGACCCAGCGGGCAGGGCCAGGAAGAGGGTGACGAGCAGGAGTGAGGTGTTCAGGACACCCATGGCGGAATGAGTGGCGGGGCAATGTCCGGCGAGGCTTATATAGCAGGCCGTGGTGATATCTGGTGCCGGGAGTTTGGTAACCCTTCCAAGACCTGCGCTCATGGCAGTGAATCAGTTTTTTTTTATTTATTAGTTCCGTGTTGTGACGTTATGGGAAAGTCTGCCATGCTGTGATATGATAAGTTTTGCTGATACTGCTATATTTGAATGTTCATCATAGCTTGGTTCCCACACTGCCGGATGGAAGGAAAGAGAATAAAAAGCTATATGTAATATACATAATATGACCTAGATAGAGTCCTAGACTATCTATTCCTAACACTGCTGCTGCTGCTGCTGATCATTTTGCTGTTCTTATTGCTGTTGCTGAAACCACCACCACCACCACCACTACTACTACTACTACTACTATTACTACTACTACTACTACTACTACTACTACTACTACTACTACTAGTAGTAGTAGTACTACCGCTAATACAACCACTACCACAAACACTAAAACCACTACTACTACTTCTACTACTACTAAAAGGAGTAAGCACCAAGTACCCAGCAAAATACAATGAAAAAAAGAAAATTCTACAGGAAAGATTAGCTCACGAAGGAAATAAACCACGTGGGATGAGGAGGGGTGGTGAAGGTGGCGTCGTGAACCACCAAAGGGGGCATTATTAGATACGGCACTGAGAAAAATGGGAGATAAACACGTAGAAACACCGAAGCTGCAGAGTACAGGGCCATATTCTGAAACACTTCTGCGCTGCATCTCCACTACTTTCAAGGGGCTCTACTTGAAGCTACACGGGTTTGAGTTTTTTTTTTTTTTACAGTTTTAGTGACGAATCAACAAGATCTCTACATTATTGACAGGAGAAACACTCTTAAGAGCCCGGAAAATCATCTTTGTGGTGAAAGCAATGGGTTTCAGAATACGGATTTTAATCGCAAGAAAAAAATATTGGAAACATGAAACTACTACTACTACTACTACTACTACTACTACTACTACTACTACTACTACTACTACTGCTGCTGCTGCTGCTATTGTGTGAATCTGGTAATGAACACACTAAAACTATCAGATTCTTTTAAACAATACTGGATCTCACAAACCAAAGGATAGAGGAGGATCAGAATCTAGATATCGTACCTCAAAGGACATGATTTATAGACGAGGCAACGCACAGGTAACACGAGGGTGGTATAGCGCGAGGCAGCCACCTCACGTTCCCGCCACGTGTTGATGCTAAGCTTTGTGATAAACCTCTGATTCGTGGTGGCGCTGGTGATGTAAGTTGAAAAGGTGGTGGTGGTGTTGGTGGTGGTTGTTATAGATGTTGCAGCTGTTTATCTTGGTTTTAATCTTTTTTTTTCTTTTCGTTCTTTTCGTTCTTTTTCGTTCTTTTCTTTTCTTTCTATTTCTTTTTTTTTCTTTTTTTCCTTTTCTATTCTTTTCTATTTTCTATTTTCTTTTCTTTTCTTCTTCTTTCCTTCTTCTTTCCTTCTTCTTCTTCTTCTTCTTCTTCTTCTTCTTCTTCTTCTTCTTCTTCTTACTAGTACCACCATCACCACCACCACCACTACCTTCCAACCTTACAATATTGCATCATCCCCAATATTCCATAACTTCTACACTACACTGCTACTACCACCACGACCACCACCACGACCACCACCACCACCACCACCAACACCACCAACACCACCACCACCACCAATACCTTCCAACCTTACAATATTGCATCATTCCCAATATTCCATAACTCAGACAGGTAAATTGGCGTTCCATTTATAACCTCGGTACGAAAAACAAAAAATGTCTCCAAAATTTCATAATTTCACGAGCGACAAGTAACCTTCAGGGCAGCAACAGTGGCTTAATACCCTTGTGTCTTATCAGAGGAGGATTTGAGCTGCTCGGATTAGTACTACAAGAATTCCATGTACTCTGTTCTTTGTTACCAGCCGCAGCATTCGTCTTCCTCTTTCGAGTGTTTTATATAATGTGGCTAACGATAGAAATCATTGTTATCCTCCTCGTTGCCCACCTTGCTGTCCTCGTCCTCATCTTCCTTCTTGTCCAAACGTTCCTTCTTGTTTTCCTTCCTCTCGTCTCTCTCTTTTTCCTTGTTCTCGTTCTTCTCGTTGTTGCCCTTAGTCCTTTTCCACATCATGAATCTCCTCCTCCTCCTCCTCCTCCTCCTCCTCCTCCTCCTCCTCCTCCTCCTCCTCCTCCTCCTCCGCCTCCTCCTCACTGCTGGTCCATGCATGTTATTATATTCTTTTAAACTCAAGATGCGATTTCATAAGAACATAAGAGCATAAGAAAATAAGGGAAGCTGCAAGAACCCATAGGCCTGTACGTGGCAGTCCCTGTATGAAAAGTACCGCCCTGTTTCCACCTGTCATCCCCACCCATAAATTTGTCTTATCTTCTTCTAATGCCTCGGCACTAACAACTTGACATTTTAGTGAAGGGATCAGAGTTCTTTATAGAGGATGTAAAGCTTGAATTACTACTGGGGCAAGGAGTTAAGGCAATCAAGGTAGATATTACATATCCTTAAAGTATGGTGTTGTTAACGAGTTATCAGTCATTCTTTACAAGCCATGCTGTTACTACCCAACCAACCCATACCTGTCTACTGCCACTCCATCCCCCCTTCCTCCTCCTTCCACCACCACCACCACCACCACCACCACTACTACTACTACTACTACTACAAATGATAATAATGATAATAAAACAATAATGATAGTAGTAGTAGTAGTAGTAGTAGTAGTAGTAGTAGTAGCAGTATACAATAACAGCAATACATGTACCGTAAATGCAACACGTTATGGCATTCATTATCTTTGCACTAATCATATTGACTCTCTTCACCTTTATCACCAACACAGACAGATTAGGAGGGAGAGTGAAGTGCAAACTCACTCGCTCGCTCACTCATTCGCTCACTCTCTCACTTCCGTCCGAAGACATCGACACAAATACACGAATACATAATTTACTTAGAATACCGATACACTTTAAACTTACTACCTCTGGATGTTGAAATGTTGACGTTTGATAGTATTAGTTAATGGTACTATCAGATAAGAGGTCATATTTGTGCCTTTATTTTCTCCCTTACCTGAACAGCACCTTACCTGAACAGCACCTAGGAGCGATGAGAGAGCGGCGAACTGAGATCCAAGGCTGTGTAAATTAATGTTTTAGCTCAACATAACAGTAACATGAGAAATTGTTATGTATTTTCACATCATCAAGAGAGAGAGAGAGAGAGAGAGAGAGAGAGAGATGAAATAGGAATTATAACAAACAAATAATGCTTATCCGAACAACACTCAACTCCGATGTTAATGGAACATAGATAAATTACGTCAAAACGATCTATAGATATTGATTGAGTACAGTGAATTTAAGTAATAATGGTAATGATTTACGTCAGAACAAGATTAGATAGTCCCAAAGAAACACACTGATGATAACTTTTCAATCATCCCTTGAACTTCATACTAACACACACACACACACACACACGGACCACACTAACAAGCAAACAAACAACAACAACAACAACAACAACAACAACAACAACAACAACAACAACAACAGCACAACACACACACACACACACACACACACACACACACACACACACACACACACACACACACACACGGGTACGGCAATCAAAAAAGCAGCGAGAGATAACC
This sequence comes from Scylla paramamosain, assembly GCF_035594125.1. NCBI lineage: Eukaryota > Metazoa > Arthropoda > Malacostraca > Decapoda > Portunidae > Scylla > Scylla paramamosain. The sequence continues at coordinate 3,815,198 of NC_087173.1, forward strand.
ACAAATGCACGTTTTACCACATCCCTGGGTCCTCATTCACACTCCCATGCCACAGAGTCACAAGGGCAAGGAGCATTGCACACTTATATAGACCTACGTGGTTTGTGATATTTGACCCAGCCGCTCAAATGCTGCCCCCTATCCTTCATCCCTGCTGCCCCGATCCACTCTACCGCCTGGCCCGCTCGACAGAGGAACATAAGGCAAGGTTGCTGCGTTCCGCCTCCGGCCCAGGGTCTAGACTTTCAGAAACTCTTTGCTCTCTCTCACCACGACTGCTTTTAAAGACCACAGACATGATTAGCTGTGTTTTCAAGAGTGTTTCTCCTGTTATCAATGTAGAAATCTTGTTAATCTGTCCCTAGAACCGTAAAAACATCCTTAAAAATCAGTGAAATTTCAAGTACAAGGTATTGAATGTTGTGGAGGTGTGGTGCGGAATTGTTTCAGAATATAGTGTTATATAAAACATTACTTCTTGATTTCCTTCCTTCCTTTGTATATAGTTGATGTTATGATTTCCGTCCCTCTAGAGGCGCACAGGAAGGAATTAACTCACTAGGGTGTAATGGATAATGTTTTTTGTTCCGTAATCTTGGGGAGAAACAAGACTAATACCTTTTTTTTTCTCTCGCTATACTACTCCCACTTTTGTTTCACAGAGAATGAAGAAGTAACAGGAAAAGGCAGCGGAAGGCTTGAAGTCAGTGTTAATACCCTTGTTAGTGCGATAATCCCACGGTGTACAGAGATAAAGGAGAGCGAACGTGTGTGCATGTGTGTCTGTGTGTGTGAGAAAGGTTATTGACTTTCTCAAGGGATGATACTGCTCTCTCTCTCTCTCTCTCTCTCTCTCTCTCTCTCTCTCTCTCTCTCTCTCTCTCTCTCTCTCTCTCTCTCTCTGGCTCAAGGATTCAGAACAAAAGGAGAAGTGGTAGCGTTATAATTCTTTTCTATTTATGTATGTAGTGTTTTAATTAAGGGGTAATAGGCGAAGTGATACTGAATGGTTGGTGGTATACAGGTGGTGTGAGAAATTACAATAGTTACTCCTCATAATTCAGTTCTCTCTCGAGTCTTTCCTGCCACGTTTTCTTTTTCATCGGTTCGAGCCACTCGTGTTATCTTTTTTCCCTAGTGGTCTGTATTCTTAGCCTCTTTGTTGCTATGGTTATTATTTAATATTCAGAGCACGGTAAAAAAAAAATAAATAAAAAATTGCGTGGTCACACACACACACACACACACAAAAAAAAAAAAAAAGGAACAGACACTTACTAAGAAAATATAGTATAAAATATGTCTTAAAAGATTGCAAGGTATTACGAAAAGATAATATGCAGTAGTGGAAGGGTTAATCATCTGCTGGTCTTATCTCAACTACTTTTAACAAGCTGTCGTGGAAGTTGCTGGGGTTTTCAAGGGTGTTATCATGATTCAAGTGGTTACTAGGAGGGGGACAGCTGTGTCATTGAAGAAGAGGGGATAGTTGTCTGGAAGGTTGTGTCGAGTTGATAAATGGAGGAATTGAGTTTTTGAGGCAATGAACAATACCAAGTTTGCTTTGCCTTAACCTCGATCTATAGATCTACAACAACAGCAGCAGCAGCAACAACAACAACAACAAGCAACAATAACGATAATATTATGCGCATGTCATAAAACGGAAACGCACCTAAACAGTTTGTTTCGTCGCGGCATACACGTGAAATAGTCAGGTCTCACATCCCAGTAAAAAGTACATGTTTATACTGCGCCTCAGAAAGATTGAAATAAAACGAGAGAAAAAAAAGTTGTATTCATTGGATCGTGTTATGTTGTAAACAGATACTGATTGAATAATAAATTCAACTAATAAGTATTGGATGTATATGACAAATCTCTCTCTCTCTCTCTCTCTCTCTCTCTCTCTCTCTCTCTCTCTCTCTCTCTCTCTCTCTCTCTACATTCCAAGGTCACAGTGTCCGGGGTCTTAAATGAAGAACATAAGGCAAACTTGATGACAAAGTAGACGCTTCCTGCTCGGCTCTCACCGCCTCTCTTGCAGACCGACACAGCCGCTACAGGAGGAGGACGGGAAGGAGCAACACCGAGAAAGAACAAGAGGGAAAACGATAAGAACATCCGTGGAGAAGATGGGAGTGAGGAGGAGGACGTACACGGAAGGCATAGAGGGAGTTAAAGTAATCGCCTAAGGCCGTCGGGGTGTGAGACGGAATTAATAACACGGTATGTATTGAGAAAGAATTAATGACCACGATACCTACAGGGGTTAAATTCCATTGAAAAGACTCCGGTGTTAGTGGCAACGCAACGCTCTGCTGGAGAAGGACACGGAGAGGGCAAGTGTTTGGGGGTGCCTGGGACTACCAATATCAAGCTGAAAATGGATGAAAGGCTGTATTTGCTGGTGTTTGGAAGCTTGGTGGAGGGACGAAATACGGAAGTTGCGAGATACGTGCCTTGATATAGGAAACTAGTGGTGGAAAGTGTGCTTTTTTGTATAAATGTAGACTGGTGTAAGGAAGGAGAGGTGATATAGTAGGATTTGGGCGATGACATATGAAATGGGAGGTGTATGAGTAATATGCATTTGTAATTATGATGTGTTTGTAGATTAAGTTAAATGCTCGTAGGAGTGAGAGTAGTTTCAGTGAGCGTTCTGGTGTGCGTAAGTGTTAGTAAAGGGAGGAATGTGTGAAAAGTGCATTTGGAGGGGTGTATGTGTGGGTTACCTGCAGGAAGAATGAGTGAAATATAAAGGGAAACAGGAAGAATATGAAAAGGATGCATGGAGGAAGGGTGAGGTGAGGAGTGAGTGACACTATAAGGTAAGGATAAGAAAAAAAGAAAAAAAGGAGTAAAAAGGGTTTGAAGGGTATAATGTGTGAGTAAATATGAAGTGAGGGAGAGATTGTTTGCAAATTGTGTCGCGTTGCATTGTGGTAATTGGTGATTAATAAACATAGCGTGTCATGTGGTTTACGGTGATGTGATGCTGCTTTCAGAGGTGTGTGCAGCTACGGAACAGATGTGATCAGTGGTGTAATGAGAAATATTATGTCCCGGTACATAGAGAAGGGAAAAGAACGAAAAACTGCGATACCTTCATTATGTTCGTAAGGATATTTTGACATGATAACGCATAGAAAAAAAGACTATGATATATTAATGATAAACACACACACACACACACACACACACACACACACACACACACACACAAAGAAAAAAAAAGATTAATTGACACGACACAGTGATTATGCAGCATTATTTTTTCCGTATGCATGACGGTACGGAAGCTGTTAATTGCATGATAGATTATGCCATCAGTATTCAGGTCGGGGCATTGGATTAGCATAGCCCCTTGTATAATGTGCTGCTCATATGTAATGTCGATCACTTGCTGAACTGAATTATTAACATCATATAACTAACTTTCTCAGCAAGTATATAGAAAACACAGAGAAAAGAGACGGTTTGTGATGTACGCCAAGTGAAAGGCTGAACGGTTGTCACTGTATCATCAATTAAGTTCGCTTATTTGGATATATATATATATATATATATATATATATATATATATATATATATATATATATATATATATATATATATATATATATATATATATATATATATATATATATATATATATATTATAGGTGAAAGAGTGAGTAATCCCATTATATCACCTGTAATTAACATTGATTTTTCAGTAAAAGTGTCAAAGCTGTAGACGATAGAAAATTTGCTCTGTATAGTTGAATAAAACTAAAAACTTTATCAAGTGTTCAAATAGTTTCATATAATTTCAGATAGTTTCTGCTTCCACGGTTAGAGCGTTGAAACGGAACATTTAAGCCACAAGTGTTCAAGATCTTAGTGTGAGGAAAAAAAAATATATATATGTATATGTATATATAGATTTGTGGACCTGCTAGTCGTCATCTCTCCTTGGTAAAATGAAGCTGGTGTGGGGGCAAAAGTGTGTGCAGCGTGAGTGCGTAGTCAACTCACTCGACAAAATTACAAGGATTATTCGAGAAAAACAGTAGAGGCTGCAAAGTACGAGACTTAACGAACACACTGGAGCCCACATTTACCACAACATCCGATTTATATCAACAAGATACAAATTCCACACTTCACACGACAAGCGTTCACTAGACTGAGACTCGTGTCATATAACTTGAAGATCAAGGTTGGCACATGAAGTCGGACGTTTGTCGAGCTGAGAATTTGTTTATGTGATGCAAATGTAATACACTCTGAGAAACGTGTGCTTCTGATGTTTGTCGGAGAAGATAAAACATATTGAATTTCATAAGCGTCACTAATCTTGTGGATGTATCCGATAGCATCACTCATCTGTAGGGATATGTGTGCGATGCCGTGATATTATATATGTGAATAGTTGCTGTTATAAGTAATAGCACAACAATGATGATTTACGAAAGCATAATAACTTGTTTAGGTGTGCAGGTTGTTTTATAATTTTTTTTTAACATTTTTTTTTTTTTTTTTTTTTATATTTGTTGTCCCGTAAAACAGTTTTCGTTCTATGAGGCACTTGGGATTTTCATGTTGAAAACTGGTTTCTGTTTTTATGGTCATCTTTGTAAGAAAAGGCTAATATTACAAGAAGTTGGTTTATAGAAATATTTTAAGATTATACTGGAAATTGCGTTTTGGGATCTATTTTAGGGATATTTTCTTAAGTTGCTTGTTTTCTGGGATTTATTTTAAGATTACGTTTTAAGTTGTTGGCTTTCAGAATTTATCAAGTCTTGGATTGCCTGCTTTTATGGTCATAACACGTATTTTTTTTTTATATGGATTACAACTACTATTAAATAATGTGATACTTTGTACAGCTTTATAGTCAGTAAACTACTACTGCTACCAGTAATAATAATGTGCGTGTGTATGAGGCAGCAGAACCCAGTGCAGTGGCTCGCGGACGAAACATTTGGTGGCTAAATTTCTTTATTCGCCTGTTTGTCGTGTGGAGGAAATGAATGTAATAAGACTAAAGAAGAGACATTTTCATTCGTGTGATTGTTTCGTGGAAGGAATGCATGGAAGAAGGTAAAAGGAAAAACACTGATTTAATATATGTATCCTTATTTTCTTGTTGTTGCCTTAGTGAGCAGATAAAATGGATTAACAGAAGATGTAACGTGGTAATGAGGAAATGAAAAAGAATGGAGAAAAAAAAAAGTAGATAATTTGACAGTGTGTGTGTGTGTGTGTGTGTGTGTGTGTGTGTGTGTGAGAGAGAGAGA
>NC_087173.1:3827985-3840485 GCF_035594125.1 Scylla paramamosain
TGTTTCGCTTCATTCCCTTTTACCTTCTTCCTCGCCGCCTTCGCAGTGAGGACGGAAGAGGAGAAGTATAGATTGCACCCCCTTAAGGAACCTGAAAGTGTAAGGAATAGATGCTGACGAAGGAAAAAAATCAATGCCGATGTTACTGCAGTGGGGATTGCGGCGGCGGGCGAGGGCGAGTCAGGCCGAACCGGACGCGTATTGGAAGGAAGGGTTTTGTTTTCATCGTTTTTGCTTCGTCTGTTGTATCACGTGTATGGGAAGACAGGAGTTGTGAGTGGTTGTCAGTGTAGTGGTAGTTGTGGTTGTTGTTATTGTAGTAGTAGCAATAGTAGTAGTAGTAGTAGTAGTAGGAGTAGGAGTACCACTATCACTACTGCTACTACTACTACTACTACTACTACTACTACTACTACTATTATTATACCACCACCACCACCACCACCACCATTTCCACTACATCTCTTAAACACGATAAAAAAAAAAAGGCAAATCCTATATAATTATAACACAACTAATTTCCTCATTCCACAACCTTTTCCGCGCACCTGCAGGAAGAAGATGGGAGGATGGAGGGAGACGAGGACGAGGGTCTGGAATGGGACGAGATGACACAGGGTCTTGTCCTCGCAAGCTTCTTCTACGGGTACATCTTCACGCAGGTACTGTACACAAGAAAACGCTACCTAATACAAGCTTGGGTGACGAAAACTCAAAAACTGTGCGTGTCAGACCTGAGGATTAATTTTTTTTTTTATTCTGTCAAAATTATTCACAAGTTTTCATTTTTTTTTCTTTTTCATGCATTTCTTATACCAGTGAAGATTTTTTCCTCCCCAGTAATACACGCTAGTAGTCTTTTGAATGGCGTCGGGTACTTTAAAGTCTCCCCCTATTCAAAGTCAAGGTTAGAATTAAAGTAACACTCAAGGTCAGGGGAAGGTCAGGCGGGCCGTCAGGAGACACCAATGGCCGTCATTAGGAAAGGTCTTTTTTGAGTCTTTCCCTCTCACGTCTAGTAATTATCCTTGTCCGTATCACTTTTCCCCTTTTTTTCCTTTCGCTGCCTCGTTTTTCACTTCCTCCCCACGTTCTTTTTTTTTTTTTTCACACCGCCTCCTCCTTCCTGTTGGCTCTCTCTCTCTCTCTCTCTCTCTCTCTCTCTCTCTCTCTCTCTCTCTCTCTCTCTCTCTCTCTCTCTCTCTCTCTCTCTCTCCATCTTATCTGATCTTCACTTTTTTTATCCACATTTCATCTTTTGTTTTACCTTCTTCCAGTCCCCCCTCTTTTTTTAGGGCACGTTTCTTCTTTCCTTCTTATTTTCACATCCTCCTCCTCCTCCTCCTCCTCCTTTTTTTCTACTTCCCCTTTTTGCTCTTTTGTGTGTTCCTTCTTTTCTTTCGTTAATTTTTCTTTTTTTCACGTTTTTTCTTCTCACTTTTCTTGTTTTCTTGTTCTACCCACTTATCTTTCTCCATCTTTCTTTCTTTCTTTCTCCGTATTTTTTCCCGCATTTCCCCTCTCCTCTTTTTTTTTTTTTCTTCTCATATATTTATTTTGGTTTCTCTCTTTATTCCTTTCACTTTATTCTTTTTTCCTAGTTAGTGTTCTTTTTATTTTGTTTCCTTTTTTCCTCCTTCTCTTCCTGCATTTGTTTTTCTTTTGTTCTTAGTGTTCTTTCTCTTTAGTTTTTTTTTTCTATAATTTTCTTCCTTTGCTCCTCACTTCCCATATTTATTTGTTTTCTCTTGCTCTTGCTTCTTTTCTATGGTCTTCTCCCAGTTTTCCTCTCAGTTTTCTTTTCCCCCTTTTCCTCTCTTGTTTCCTTTTCCTCTCTCTGTAAGGTAGTCACGGACGTTTCCTGGTTCCTGGTAGCTGTTCAAATGGCCTTCTTCCTGTTCGACTTCATTTTACAAGCAGTTTAACACAGCCAGTAATACTAATACTTCTTTTGCACCTGTAGTCCCAATTCTCATCAACAGTCACCGCCAAGTCTTGCCCCTCCCTTCTCTCAAATAACTTCTTGCCTCTCTCCCCTTCTTGTCTACCTCTTCCTTCTTTAATTTCTCTTTTCTTTCTTTTTTTCATTTCTTTCTCTTTGATTTTCCTGTCTCCCTGTTGACCTTTCTTCTCTTATCTATTTTTTTCCTTTTATTTCCCTTTTTTTCTTTTTTCTTTTCTTATTTCTTAGTTGTTTCGTTTTTGTCTTCTTTTATTTTCACTTTCTTCCTCTGCCTTATTTTTCTTTCTTCATCCTCCTCACTTCCTATTTCTCTTGGTCTACTTTCTCTTACCTTCCTATTCTTCATCCATGTTTCTCTCCCTTCCCTCTTACCTCCCTTCATCTTCCTTGGCTTCCTCTTTCCTCCCTTTTTTTCCTTCTTTCCTCTTACTTTCCTTCATCTTCCTTCCTTTACTTCCCTTTCCTTAACTTCTTTTCTTTCAGTTCCCCGAGTCTTCTCTCTCCCTTTTCCTTTTCGCCTTCCTTCCTTCCTTCCCCACTCTCCTCTCTTCACTTTCCTTCCTTCACCGTCCACCTCTTCTCCTCTCCTCACTCCTCTTCCCCTCTCTCATCTCCTCTCTCCGCTTTCTTCCTCCACCTTACTTCCTCCACCTTCCCTCCTCTTCTTCCCTCTCCTCTCTCCACTTACCTTCCTCCACCTTCCCTTTGTAACTCCTCCGCCTGCAAACGACAGAATTTTAAGGCTACACGCATTAAACTTGTAAATGTATCGATGCGGTAAAAGTTTTTTGTGTGTTTTTAATCTTTGTCTCTTGTTTCAATTATCTTTATTTTTTTTTCTAAGGTTTTTTGATTTTACGTTTTCATTTGTAAATCCAGAATGGAAAAGTTTCTTAGTATTTTTTTTTTTTAGATGTATTTTTGTTATTTCTTTTACTCTGATTATTTGTGAGTGTTTCTTAAATGATAATACTGATGCTGTACAAAGTTTTCTTTAAATGTTTAACTGTATTTTTTTTTCCTTTTTCGCTTATTTTTTTCCTGTTTCTATTTTATTTTTAGTCTTATTTTCGTCTTTTTTTTTATATAGAGTGCATGTGTCTTTTATTAAAATTTATTCTCTTAAATATTGGGATAACTTTCCCTTCTTTGTTTTGTATTTTCTCTCATTTTTTTTTCTTTTTTTAATGTTTGTATTTTCTGTATACATTCTCTCTCTCTCTCTCTCTCTCTCTCTCTCTCTCTCTCTCTCTCTCCTCTCTCTCTCTCTCTCTCTCTCTCTCGCTCTTCTCGCTCTCTCATTTTATTTGCAGATCATCGGCGGACGATTTGCGGAGGTATATGGAAACAAGAATCACCTTTGGGCTCTGTGGTCTGACGAGTGGCTTTTTTCACGCTCCTCTCGCCGATAGCTGCTCGATACCACTACGGCGCTCTCATCGCTGTCAGGGCGCTCATGGGCTTCTTCCAGGTGCGTAGGAGGAGGTGAGGAGTGGCGGACGGAGATGAAGAAGGGGGGTGGAGGGAGGGATGAAACGCAGGGGAGGCATTGTTTCTCATGCAGTGCTCTTTGTCTCGAGCTAAAAGGGTTTATCTGTGTGGGGAGTGATGACACACACACACACACACACACACACACACACACACACACACACACAAGATGAAACTGTAGTGGATTTTACTCATATACGTTAAATTTGTGACTTGTTATTGCTACCATGAAATTTTTAAGGAAGTTCTTTGCCCTTGTTTCGTCTTGAGATTTGCAGGGCTTTTATAAATAACGTGGGAGGAGAAAGGACTTCATCACCATCATCACCAGAACGACCTCTTCACCAATCTACTCACCAGCTCATCATCACCAGATTACAACCACTTCTTCTTCAGTCCACATACCCTGACTATCACCACCACCAAATCTTCTTAGTTGATCTGTTTATAATCACCATTAACACCAGAACGACCACTTCTTTAACCTACTCCTCACTATCAGACCACCATATCAGACCGTCCTCTCCTTTAATCTACTCCACCTCACCATCACCACCAACCAAAACTTACTGATTACTCAACTTCACATCATCACCATCACCAAAACACTATCACCTCTTCTCTAATTTACCCTTCACCACCATTCACCATCAGATCACTATCACAGCATCATTACCATATCATCCCTACCCTCTATAATCCATCACTCACTATCACCAGAACTCTACCTCCTCTTCACCTAAGGTTCTCCCCTCTCCCTCCCTCTCCTGCAGGGACCCATGTGGCCTTCCATGCATGCCCTGGTGCCTCGATGGATCCCGCCCCTCGAGAAATCCAGATTCGTGTCATGTGTCTATTTCGGTGAGCAAAGAATGCCTTAATTAGTTGCTGCTTTAGTCACACCTGTCTACTCTGTCCTTAAGTTTGTAAGTGTGTCTGTGTGGATGAAATATGTGTGTGTGTTAATCTTTTTTTTTTTTTCAGAGTCGTTTTGTTTATCATGTGTATTCTTGTCTCTTCGTAGGAATAGTAGAAACACCTCAATTAGTTATACGTGTCCACTTTATCTCTGGCCTTCCAAAACTCGTGTCATTGAAATATGTGTTTGCGTATTTACCTTTCTCACTGTTATTTTGTCTTTATTCTTATCTCTTCATAGTAATAGTCACACCTGTCCATTCTATCCTGGGGTTTTCGTAACTGATGGGCAAATGAAATATGTGCGTATGAAATATATTTTTTTATGTTGTTTTATTGATTTTTTTTATTCTTACCTGTTCGTAGCCGTAAAAGAAACACAAAAATTAGTTACTGCCATAGTTATAACTGTCCACCTTTTCCCCGCACTTTCCATAACGCTGGTATAAATAAGTGTGTTAATTAACGGTATGCACGCTTATTATCAAAGGCCGTAGTAAGAACGCCTGTCTTTCCCGTCACAAACCTTTTTTTTTTTCTTAGAATATCTTTTTTTGACACTAAAATATACAGTAAAGTATTACAAAATAGTGCAAAAAATAGCAAATAGCAACATACCTTTAGGCCCTTTCTAGGCTGTCCTGTTACTGTATTCTGCACTAACTACTACTACTAGTACTACTACTAACTACTACTACTAGTACTACTACTACTACTACTACTACTACTACTACTACTACTACTACAACAACAAAAACAACAACAACAACAACACATTATTACTACTACTACAACTATTATCACCACCACCACCACCACCACCACCACCACCACTACCACTATCGCTGCTGTCCTTCCAGGGTCTAACCTCAGTATGATGGCGACCTTAGCCGTCAGTGGCATCATCGTGGACTCTCTGGGGTGGGACGCGGCTTTCTACATCCCGGGAACGATCTGCCTGGTGTGGGCGTTGTGTTGGTTGCTCCTGGTGGCGGACACCCCGACCCAACACCCAAGGTAGTGTTGTATGGTAGAGCTGTCACCTTATGTTGTGTATGGTGCTGTCTGTTGTTGTTGTTGTTGTTGTTGTTGTTTCTTATGTCCATGTTCTTTTTGTTTCTTGTTCTTTCTTGTTTTTGTTCTTCTTGTTATTTGTTATTCTTTTTCTTCTTTTCCGTTTTGTCCTCATTCCTGTTTGTGTTTTTATTCATGTTGTTATTCTGTTCTTAATATCCCTGTTTTCCTTATTCTTCTTCCTTCATTTCAACCTTAATGATATATCCTGGAATAATTACACCTCACTTTAACCCTTTCAATATACACCCAGGAGAACTTTCTTTCTTTCTTTCATAGCGCTTTCCTTCGGTCCTAAGTCCTCTGAGCTACTGGCCTCACAACTGGTATGATAAGGAAACCAGAGGAGATGGAAGGAACAATATTAGATACAATGGAAGTTGTAAAAGTAGATTACGTGATATCTTTCCACAACTGTACATCCTTAATAGTTATTACCTCACACGCTACTTCACTCTCCCAGCCAGCACCTTCTTGTCCTCGGGGGCAATACACTTCAGGGTCTTCTCAGGTGTTGGCCGTGGAGGGAAGACACGGAAAGTTAGTGGAAACAAGAAGACGTGGCTCAGGTTACATCGTCTTCCATTAGAGAGAGAGAGAGAGAGAGAGAGAGAGAGAGAGAGAGAGAGAGAGAGAGAGAGAGAGAGAGAGAGAGAGAGAGAGAGAGAGAGAGAGAGAGAGAGAGAGAGAGAGATTAGGATATTCAGGAATAGATATGCATAACAAAGGAGGAGGAGAAGGAGGTGAAATAGAAAGATGAAGACGAAGAATAGGAGATTATTGCAGACATTAACAAATATGCATAAAAAGAAAGGGAAGATTAGAAATAAGAAGAAATAATAATAATAATAATAATAATAATAATAATAATAATAATAATAATAATAATAATAATAATAATAATAATGTAAAAATAATAATAACAATAATAGTCTGAAGTACAAGAACAACAACAACAACAACAAACAAACAAACAAACAAACAATTAAAAAACAACACACACAATTAAAAAAAAAACACCAATCACTACGTACTTAACTCCACGAAATAAACACACACACACACACGCACACACACACACACACACACACACACACACACACACACACACACACACACACACACACACACACACACACAACACTAAGTAACCAGCAACTTGATCCGCACCTTCAGGATAAGCCAGGAGGAGAAGGAATACATTGAGAACGTCGTTAGGAAGTCTGGAAGCTCCTGGAAGCGGCCTAGGAAAGTGCCCTGGCGCTCCCTCCTGACGTGCGTGCCCTTCTGGGTGACAGTGGCCGTGGACGTGGGGAACATGTTTGGGCTCACTGTCTTCTTCAGTCTCCTGCCGACTTACATGAAAAACGTCCTTGGGTTCTCGATTAAAGAGGTGAGGTTAGATTGTCCTGTGTTGGTGGTGGTCGTGTGGGAGTGAAGTATTTTATTTTCTTTGTTTGCGTTAGTGAGTGGTACAAAAGGCAGTGTTTATCATACGTCTGTGATAGGGTAAGGCAGATAAGAAATGAGTAGCAGAAGAGTAGCTCCTTGTATTTGTGCTTAAAGGGAGTTAGCGAGAGGTAGGTAAAAGTAGTGAAGAGCGTTCAGACTAATAGAAAAGCAAATAAGCATAAAGTGATGATGAATTTGTATGAAAACTCACTTATTTTTGTCGAGTAACCAAATGGCAATAAGGAAAGTAAAAACAAATAAAACCAGACAGACGAATAGAACAGCAAATAAACTAAGTACAAGAGTTAAGTGTGGTGAGGTAACGACAAGTAAACAAGCCACGTGTGGAGAAGTAACGGCAGGTAAACAAAAGTCACTTGTGAAGTAACGGCGTCTCGTTCTATCACAGAATGGCCTCCTGTCCAGCCTTCCTTTCCTGTTCCGCTACCTCGGCGCCCTCACCTTCAGCTTCTTCGGGGACTGGATTATTTCCACCGACAAGCTGAGGTTCATCACCATGCGCCGCCTCTCCAGTGCTATAGGTGAGCCCCCTCCCATCCCGCAGCCTGGTGGAGGTTAACGTATCGTGAACATGATGAATAGGTAATGAGTGATGCGTGCAATGCCTCGGCCGCGTCATGCTTCACTGAATTAAAATGTTCGTAATGTAATATTTTTGCGATGCTATCTGGTGGCAACGTGTGTATGTGTGTGTGTTTTGCTCTGATCCTCACTAGATGAATTCATAAGTACATTCATACATAAACACATGAATAAGCAAATAAACAAAACCATTGTTTCGCTTATCGCATTGAATGGAAAACCAGTGTGATTCTGTAAGCTTTATTTATTTTTTATTTTTTTTGTGTGTGTTTTTTGCATATGTACTTCAAATATTTAAATATTTACCGATCTACCCCTCTCTCTCTCTCTCTCTCTCTCTCTCTCTCTCTCTCTCTCTCTCTCTCTCTCTCTCTCTCTCTCTCTCTCTCTCTCTCTCTCTCCCCACCGTGGCATATGCATTTTAAAGCTTACGGCGTGTTCTCTATTCCTCTTTCTCTCTTCTTCCTGCATAATGTATGCTTAAAGCTCACCTACGTGCACCTTTACCTCTTCCTCTTTATTTTTTACGCAGATAAACATTTGCACTCCACAATGCGCCGTAACTAGCGCCTCCTTTCTCTCCCTCTCTTCCGCTTCCCTCTCAGACTCGTGGCATTTTCTCCTCTTGTTCTCCGTCTTTAGTTTTCATGCAGATTCTTTTTTTTCTTTTCTATTTCAAGTGGCGGAACCTTCCTGTTTTTTTTTTTTTCTCTGTTTTCGTCTTTCCCTACATCCTCAGTTTTTATACATGCATTTATTCCCGCCGTCTGCATTTCTCGTTTCCTTATTCCTCTTCCTCTTCCTTCTCGCCTTTTTTTTTTTTTCCCAGCCATGTTCATCCTTGCTTTTCTGTGCCTCATTTTGCTGACATTTATCCCTCAACGTCTGCACTAAATTCTCCTGTTCTTTTTTCCTTCTATCCCTAGTCATGTTCCTCCTTGCCATTCTGTGCTTCAGTTTGCACGCCTTTATTCCTTACCATCTCTACTCCTCATTCTCTTTACTGTGCTTCTCCCCGCCTTTCAAATTTCATTCACACATTTACTCCTTCTCAGTCTGCAATCTTCTTCCTTCTCCTTCTCTCCTCAACCGTAATCTTACCTGTCTTTGCTTACTTTAGTCTTCACACACACACACACACACACACACACACACACACACACACACACACACACACACACACACACACACACACAAACACAACAATTATCTTCGAAATTAAGTTGCATTGAAAACAGAGAAATGCCTAACAAACAGAGAAATCCCTAACAATTATATAAAGTGCATTGAAATTAAATAAAAACAGTTAGTGACTCCTCTCTCTCTCTCTCTCTCTCTCTCTCTCTCTCTCTCTCTTTCCTCAGCCATGTTCTTCCCCGCCATTCTTGCCGTCGTCACGGCCTACTCGGGATGCTCTGCCGCAGCCACAGTATCCTTCCTCTGCCTCATGAACTTCACGAACGGCGCTGTCGTGAATAGCATCCTAGTCAACTACACGGATATCGCTCCTAACTTCTCAGGTACACAGGTGATCTCATTAATTAAAAAGATGCGAATTAATATCGTGTTTTATGATCTCTTTTAAGCTTGCCAGGACTTCCTAGGTCGCGCTGCAGTCTCGGAACGGCGGTAACAAGGGAGGAGTAATTAACCCTGTTGTCTTCAGTCTATCAAGATGCAGAATACCCTGATGAGCGCAGGAGCTTATATTAATGGAACGTGTGAGGGATTTCTGGGTCTGTTTCGGTAAATGCTGTGTTTTGTGTCTCGCCGGAAAAAAAGTACCCCATTTAATTTTTTTTCTTTTTTCGTAATCTCCGCTTGTCTTTCCGTGTTGTGATGAATTATCCCGCGAAAGAAAGCGTCTGGGTTGGAAAAATTCTTTCTACCTTCATGCGTTTTGTTGTTTTGTGTTATTCAGTCTCGGTGAAATATATTTGTGTTTTTGTACTGGTCTGTGATAGTGTTCTAATTTCCATGTGCATCTTCAGGCTCGTCATATTTCATTATCTAGAGAAGGAACAGGTTGATGGAGTAATTTTTTTCTGCTTTCCTCCACTTTTTGTTGGTTGTGATGTTTATTGAGCGGCATAATTGTGTTTTTTTTATTTATTTATTTTTGTATTAAGCTTACTCTATCTTACCTTTATTTTCCTGTTTTAATTTAGCGATGTTTTAATTTAGAGATGTTAATTTACACATGTTAACTGTAGCTGTTCCTTTTCCTCCCTTTATTCTGTTGTTTATGATATATATTTTTCATCAGCGCTATGTAATTCTAGTTTATATTTTCTCAGTTTCTATGTTGATGCTCACTTGCCTCCGTATTATGATTGTAGATTACATTATTATTACCTCCACCTGTATACCTCCCTACATTTCACATTTTGAACACTCGATCATTACCAATTGATAGTGAGAAGACTCCTTTTTATTTTCTTATATCTATAGATGACCAACTTCGATATTTTCCTCCCTCTTTGTTACGCTCCATATTTTCAACACACTCATTTGATATTTAAAAAACCCGCCCTCGCCCTGCTTTTTTTTCTTTCGTATTATTCAGTGACCAGCTTTGATATATATTTTTTTTACGTTACATTTTTTATAACACCCCCACATTTCATATTTAAGAAAGCTCTACCACTTTTTTCTCTTTTTTCGTAGCCTTCAGGGACAGACTATGATATTTTTTTTTCTGTTTTATTCGTACATTGCATTTTTTTTTTTTAATATTTCCTAAGTTCACGTTTAAAAGACTCGCATTTTTCTTGTATCCTGGAGTGATTATCGACATTTTCTTTATTTTTTTCTTAAATTCCATATTTTTTTAAACATTCTCATTTGAACTTTAAGTCGTTGTTCTTTTTTCATGTATCCATCTCTGATTATGCTGTATGCTCTCTCTCTCTCTCTCTCTCTCTCTCTCTCTCTCTCTCTCTCTCTCTCTCTCTCTCTCTCTCTCTCTCTCTCTCTCTCTCTCTCTCCTACATTACACAGTTTTAACACAATTATTTGTTAAAGACCCCATTTTCTCTCGCATTCTCCAGGGACTATCTTCGGTATTGGCAACACTGCGGGCGCCATCATGATGTTCCTCGCGCCGGTGTGTGCCGCGGCTGTCATTCAGGGACAGGTGAGACGAGGGGGGGTACCTGTAGGAGTGGCCGTAGAAGGAGGAGGAGGAGGGAGAACAGGAATGACAGGAGTAGAAATGAGTGGAGAGATGACAAAGGGATGAGTGAAGGGCAGCTGGAAAGGGAAGGCGATACAGGCAGGCAGGGAGGTAAAGGAGAGAAAAGGTAGGAAGCCACAAGAGTCAGAGAAGTGGAAGGGAGGGAAAGAGAGAAAGGAAAGTGGAACGAGGGAAGTAAAGAAAAAGAGGTGCAGAGAGAGAGAGAGAGAGAGAGAGAGAGTGTGTGTGGGTGTGTGTGTGTGTGTGTGTTATACCTGTCTTTGTTCTCCCGTAAATGAAGTAGTATTTTGTAGTAGAAGTAGTAATAGTTTAGTAGTTTAGTGGTTGTAATACTTATTATAGACCAAAATATCCCCTAGTATGTATTCTTCCTATGTAATTATATACAAGTAGAAGGTAACGAGGGAAAAGGAACAGGTGAGAGGAAAACAGCAGGAAGAAAGAAGAGAAATCCAGGTCAGTAAAATGCCAAGTACAATAATTGGTTTATTTTTGACACTCGTAGTAATTTTCGCTTCATTTTTTTTTTTTCTGTTGTTTGTCAGGGCAAGAGAGGAGTAAGGTAATTTCGTTAAGCCTGTATTATAATTTTAGGTTGTGATTAACCTCTGGAACGATCGCGGATGAAAATTGTTATTACACTTAATTTTCTCTGAGGATTTTTATATATGAATATATTAATGATAAAGGAGCAGTGTGTGTGTGGATGCCTGTATGTGTGTGTGTGTGTGTGAGTGTGTGTACGAGTATGACACGTAAATTAATTAATGTTATCGGATAGCATGCATTCTCTCCACCCCCCCATCCAAAAAAAAAAAAAAAAATACCCGTTATTTAATAATGTATTTCACCCCACATATCCATCCATCTGTCTATTTGCGTATCTATTTAACTTTTACCATTTACTTTCCATTTAACTGTCTCATTATTTTTACCTGCATTTAAGTATTCACATTTGCCACCGAGCCATCAGTGCGAGGGCGGAAATCAGGTCGAAAAGAGACTGGGGAAGGGAAGGGGGGGTGTATGTATTTGACAGTATTCCCGCGTCGTGTCAGTGTCTGCCAAAGCGCGTTAATTCCCTTGAATTTGTCGGCTCAGGAGGAACAAACGAAGTGATGCAACAAAACGTATCCCTTGATTTAGGTTAATATTATAGAGTCTCAGGTGTTTGTTCATGCGTGCCTCGAATAGTTTGCTGAGCTTCATAATGTATTGAAGGCTGGAGGAAGCGCGATAGTTGATAAAAGAAACACATCTCCCGAGCCTAATTAATTTTTCGGTAGCGGGGACACTGTATTGAGAACATGACTCCGACACGGAATTCCAGCCTTTATGGAAACTTGATGATTTAACGGGAAAAAATGCAGAAGGGAATATCATGCAGGTATCATCCGTTTTACCCTCGTTAACATGTTCGTTTTGATTTGCTTAACATAGCCATCACGATACGCCGCCGCTGTGTAGCTTAGTGTGCCCTGCTGTGCTGCAACTGTATAATAAGGTGTGGTGCTGCGTTGTGTGTTTTTGGCATGTTTGTGTAGGTAATGCAGTGTGGCGCGGGGCAATGTAGTGTTATGTTGGGTGTATTTATATAGCGCCAGGCGGCATGAAGGTTCTGTGAGAGGGAATGATACAGATCACTATTATGATGTACAGGTGACCTTTGAACTTTGGTGTGTGTGTGTGTGTGTGTGTGTGTGTGTGTGTGTGTGTGTCAGTCAGGTTGATGGCTGCAGAGGCTTCACTCCATAGGTATATATTGTTGATCTATTTAATTTCGCAGTTTTTTTCCTCGCTGTG
>NC_087173.1:3847985-3870485 GCF_035594125.1 Scylla paramamosain
AGCAAACATTTATTTACTATTTTTTTTTCCAACCCTGCATTAATACCATCTATTGTCTGCCTATATATATACCAGCTATCTATATCAAGCTTTTCATCCGTTCTATCTATAATATGCTTAAATGCGTAAATACAAGCTTATACGTCTATTATCTATCTATATTACAGGCTTAGATGCGTACCGTCTATCAAAGGCTTAAATTTGTACTGTCTATCTGTTACAAGCTTAAATTCGTGTATCTGTCCATTTTTCCAGGCTTATTTATGTATTTTCTATCTATTACAGGCTTAAATATATGCTGTTTACTTCTATGTCAACCCTAGGTGCGAGGTATCAGTATTACAAGGTTACAGGCTTAAGTGAGTACCATTAAACTCTTCCCATAGCTCATAACATAAGAATATAAGGGAAGATGCAAGAAGCCATCATACCTATACGTGGCAGTCCCTCTATGAAACATGCCTGCCTATTTCCACTTATCATCCTCCTCCATAAATTTGTCTCATCTTTTAAGGCTCCCTAATGACCCTGCCCGACAGAGATCCCCTAAATGGGTAGCCGAGAGAAGCCGTCACGCTTTGTCTCATTGTAGGGATAAAAATACAGATGGTCCCAAGTCTCCTCGTCTCGCCCTTTTAGTCGCTTTGTCGATACTGAATGCTGCGGTGGGATTTCTCCTCCCGGCCGTGGAGTGAGTGGCAGGGCAGTGTCCCTCCCGCCACAGAGGGAATATGTATCCATTGTAAATGTTGGACTGGGATTGAGTATATTGTGAATTCAGGGAAATAATGGGTTTTTGAGCCATAAAGATTACGATAATTAAAATATGAAAAGAGAGATATAGATATAGATGGAAATAGATATGGTCTTTCTTACTGTAAGAATTTGGGTGAAAGAATATCTAAGTGAAATTAAACATAATAAAACTCGGAGCACTTACACCATAACTTAGAAATATAAAAGAGAGAATTCATAGTCCATATATAAATAGAAAACAATAAGAAGTTTACAAACTATAAATATAAAAAAAAAAAAATAGAAAAAAACTCACAACACCAAGACGATAAAAAAAAGGGGGGGGGAAACGAAATTTAATAAAGCAAATACGCAAGGAAGAATAAACCATAAGAATTACCTAAGTGAAACGAAACCGCTGAAAAGAACGGACTATCAGCAAATTGAGATGGGAGGAGGAGGAAGTGGAAGAAGAAGAAAAGGAGGGAAGAGGAGGAGGGAAGAGGAGGAGTAGGAGGAGGATGAAAGGAAGTAAGGCGATACGTCAGTCTGAAGCCAAAAATATGTGTAGGAAATATTGGCGCTGGGAATAGAGGAGCCGAGACTGTTTGCCGGAATACTCAGCTTGCAGTGTTTATGGACTTGTGGAAAGACGAGCAACAAGCGGCGCTGAAGGAACCACTTTGCTGGCTCTCCTCTGATGTTCTGGAGTTGTTTTGTTAGGTTTGGTTAGTGGTGGTTACTTTTTTTTTAATGATCTCACCCCACTAGATACAGAGAAGTTAGGAAGTGTGTGTGTGTATGTACATTAGCTATATATGTATGTATGTGTGTATGCGTTTACCTACACATGTATCTCTGTTTTCCTCTTCATTGTGTGTGTGTGTGTGTGTGTGTGTGTGTGTGTGTGTGTGTGTGTGTGTGTGAAGTGTCTTTTTTGTGTCTGTATGCTGAAATAGCCTAAATACATCACCTTTATTGTGTGTGTGTGTGTGTGTAGGCGAACTAGCGTGTGTAGCCTCGTGATGCATTGTAAACACACACAAAAGTAATCCTTTCAGGGGCGGAACCATAATGTTGGCGCTCCGTGGAAGGGAAAAGAGGGGCAGGGAAGGGGAGTGGAAGAAAAGCGAGATAAGAGGTTACATAGAAGAATAAAAGCAAATAATGTCCTGAAAGAAATTGAGTTCCCATTCGCTTATAGGAAAAAGAGTCTACGATTTTTAGCTTACAGAACCGCAGAGAGAGAGAGAGAGAGAGAGAGAGAGAGAGAGAGAGAGAGAGAGAGAGAGAGAGAGAGAGAGAGAGAGAGAGAGAGAGAGAGAGAGAATTATAACAGCAGATAATAAAAAATGGAGACACATATATAACAAACGATAGTAAAGCCAAATAAAGCACTGACAATACTTGGGCTTCGTTTCAGGGAGGGAATAATGCGTATTGATTATGTTTCTATTATTACCTTTGTTAGTGTGTACAATACGTGATGAATAATTTATTACCAGTTACGCTTCATGTAGAATTCCTCATCTCTGAAACATTAAATCTACTTTCCTTTTCAATATTCCTTTTTGCATCGTCCCATTTCTCACTGACCATGGGCAATGAAGGAATGATAAGTGATTCAGTATCCCTTCAAAAATTCATAACACCACGTTTTCTTTTGAAGGCAGGACATGAAAAAAAATAGCCCAACTTTTCTACGTATTGAATCTCTCGACGCTATTGGGACACGTAACGGAGCAATACGAACAAGTAAAACCTTATCAATACCAGATAGTGACCACAGCTGCTTAATGATTCACTGGGAACTTGCGGCTCTCTTGTTCAGCGAGATTTGAAGGTCACGTCGCTTTAACCTTGCAAAATTAAACACAGAATCGCGTAGGAGGAGGAGGAGGAGGAGGAAGAGGAGGAGGAGGAGGAGGTGCTGCTGGTGGTCATGTCCCCTTATCTTAGCAGATTAACATTATCAAGATTTCCAGCACAACACCTGAGTCTCAATTTCTCTCTCTCTCTCTCTCTCTCTCTCTCTCTCTCTCTCTCTCTCTCTCTCTCTCTCTCTCTCTCTCTCTCTCTCTCTCGGTCTCGGTCTCGGTTTGTATCTCGTCTTGGCAGAGAGGAATGAGGTTCGGGAAGAGACTCAATGTAATTTGTAGTGTATGTAGGCCACGTCTTGTCCACCAGCCTCCACAATAAACAGTTAGCCCTCTCCACTGTCCCTCTTCCCCACTTCCTCTCTCCTTCTCCCTCTCCCTCTCTTGTCTATTGTCTCTGCCGCCTCTCCCTGAAGACAACGTTTCCTTTTTACCCTCACGTGTTGGGTCTCTTTCTTAATTCCCTCGTTCATTTTCATTTTGGTTGTCCCCTCTATTTTTTCAGGCGGTTTTTTCCACTTTCTGACTTCGTGTAATTTCATAGTTGGTTCCTTTTTTTTTTTTTTACTCTTTTTTTTTTTTTGGGGGGGGGGCGGTATGTTTTATTCTTTGTGTGTGTGTGTGTGTGTGTGTGTGTGTGTGTGGAGGGGAGGGGAAAGGGGTAATAGGTAAGAGAAAGAGGCAATGTTTCTTTGTTTCTCTCTCTCTCTCTCTCTCTCTCTCTCTCTCTCTCTCTCTCTCTCTCTCTCTCTCTCTCTCTCTCTCTCTCTCTCTCTCTCTTTCTCTGTCAAGCTCTCTCTCTCTCTCTCTCTCTCTCTCTCTCTCTCTCTCTCTCTCTCTCTCTCTCTCTCTCTCTCTCTCTCTCTCTCTCTCTCTCTCTGTCAAGCTCTCTCTCTCTCTCTCTCTCTCTCTCTCTCTCTCTCTCTCTCTCTCTCTCTCTCTCTCTCTCTCTCTCTCTCTCTCTCTCTCTCTCTCTCTCTCTCTCTCTCTCTCTCTCTCTCTGTCAAGCGAGTGAGTTTATTAAGAGGTTTATTACTTTTGTCATTTTATGCATTGCCTGAAGTTTATTTCCTTCAACTTTGTCTCACTTCTTGCATGTGTTTTATCATTTTTTTTCCTTTGTTCTCTTCTTCTTTCTCGCTTTGTTGCTCGCGCGTCTCGCCTTTCTTATTGTTATCAAGTTTTCCATGTTCTTTTTTCATCTTTATTTGGTATGCCAGATGTCTTTATTTACCTTGCAGCCTTCTCTCTCTCTCTCTCTCTCTCTCTCTCTCTCTCTCTCTCTCTCTCTCTCTCTCTCTCTCTCTCTCTCTCTCTCTCTCTCTTCATGCTTCCATTTCATTCTTATTCGTTGTTGTCAGTTTACTTCTCGTTTTCTTTCTCTGCTTTTCTTTATTCTCCTTTTTATTGCCAAGTTAACGTCCTGCACTTTCTCTCATTCCCTTTTTCTTTTCTTTTTATTTCTCCTTCCCTCCCATTCTTTATCCACGTCCTCTTCTTTCTCCTCGTGCTCTGCTTTCATCTCATTACCCTATTTCTCGTTCTTCCCCACCTTTGTTTTTTTTTTTTTTTTTCCGTCCTTGTCTGTCCTTCTTACTCCTCCTCGTCTTCTTTCTTCTCTTGCTCTGCTTTCATTCACAGTAAAATTACCATTCCTTCCCACTTCCGTTCTTTATTAACATTCTTTTGATTTTTGCATTATTCTTCAACCCTTTATTGAATGCTCCTTTCATTTAACTTTACCTTCATCTCTCCTGCTTTGCTTTCATTATCCTATTTTTTCAACCTCTCCCTTTCTTCCTCTCCCTTTATTAAATGCATTTATACAGCTCTACGCCCTTCATGTATAAGTGGAGCTGGTCTTGGTAAGGTTGGCCAAGCTGCCCCAAACACACCGCCGTGGATACAGTAAGAGGAGGCAGAAAGACAGGAAGGGCAGGGAAGTTAGCCAGATGTGTCCTTGTCCAGACGAGGTTCTCTCTACTTGGCCTGGTCGTGTTCTCAGCTGGGGTCTCTTCGTGTGTGTGTGTGTGTGTGTGTGTGTGTGTGTGTGTGTGTGTGTGTGTGTGTGTGTGTGTGTGTGCATTTTCATAAGTGGAGAAGTGTTTTTTTTTCTCTCTTTTTTTCTTGTTATGTTTGTCGTGTGCATGCGAATCTCTCTCTCTCTCTCTCTCTCTCTCTCTCTCTCTCTCTCTCTCTCTCTCTCTCTCTCTCTCTCTCTCTCTCTCTCTCTCTCTCTCTCTCTCTCTCTCTAACGTTATTTATTCGCTCTCCAGGCCTCCTCCTTCATTTTGTTTGGTGTTTGGATGCTAAAGTGTTTCTATTTTATTTACTTTCCTTTTCGCTGCGTTCTTTGATGATTTGTCTGTTTGTTCATTTTTCCGTCTCGTGTCCGTGTGTCAGTGTTTGTTATTGTCGGTTTTATTTATTTGAGGACTCCTTGTGTATCCTTGTAATTAAGAGAAGTCATGTGTATTTTTCGTGTTTGGTGTTTTATTGCTTTATTGCTTTATGTCCTTGTTTCGTAATTGTGTTTAGTCGTGTTTTGTTTCTCCATCTGTCGTGTTTATCCCTTCTTGTCTTATGTCCTCGTTTAGAAATTGCATTGTGTGTGTGTGTGTGTGTGTGTGTGTTTTTTTTTTTTTTTTTTCTCTCGCTTCTCCGTCTTGCTCCTGCGACTTGTTCGAGTGTTTTTATTGACTTTTCTTTTTTTTTTTTGTTTTCTTTCATTATATCATTGACACGACTCTGCACCAAGGCAAGGCGAACATTACCCCTGTGCAGTTATGAAGTATAATCTCTTCACTGCATTATTTACCATGCACACCTGGGCTCATAAACGTGAAAATAAACAGGTAAATCAGTATATGCATTAGATTAAAAAAAAAAAAGAAACCTATTGATCTTTCGCATCATTAAATATTTCGGTAATGAAGGCTAACGAGTTTTTAAAAATGTATTAATGTTGACACTCAAATTACTTAAAAAAGTGCTCTTATTTACACCGAGCAGACGACATCAGGGTAAATGTTTGGAGTTATTTGAATATTACCAGAAATCAATACCTGTTTGAAAGGCGAGTAGGGAGTAGGAGTAGGACGAGGAGGAGGAGGAGGAGGAGGAGGAGGTGGGTGAAACATCTCTCAGAGGGACCTTTGAGTGAAATGAGAAACCGAGAGAGAGTAATAGGTTCCTCTCTCCTCGTTTTCCTCCTCCTTCTCCTCCTCCTCCTCGTCCTCCTCGTCCTCCTCCTTCTTCTCCTCCTTCTCCTCCTCCTCTCTCTCCTCCTCCCTGCAGGCATGTGAGTATTGCAGTGTCGAATATAAAGCAAATCTGTCACAATCTCTGTTACTGTTGTGTGATAGTATAGAACGAAGATTAATCTGCGTGAGAAAGAGAGAGAGAGAGAGAGAGAGAGAGAGAGAGAGAGAGAGAGAGAGAGAGAGAGAGAGAGAGAGAGAGAGAGAGAGAGAGAGAGAGAGGAAAGAACGAACGAAATGCATATTCGCCGTACAACAGAATCGAGTTCCGTTCTCCAGACAGTGATGGCTTCCAAACCAAACTTACGAGCCGGAACGCATTCGCACCGCAAGGAACTGGGAGAGGAAGCGGCGTGAGGAGGTTCTGTTAGGCTCTCATACCCCTCTTGTATTAAAACCTATATTGTTAAACTTCTTTCTTCCATCACAACTTTTTTTTCAAACGCCACAGAGATAAATTGTCTGGTTCTCGTGAGTGTTTTCCCTATCGTCTCGTTTTAGTGTTATAACCTGTATTGTTTTATATTGCTTAATGCATTTTTTCTCTTATCACCGCTATTTTCAAAGGCCACAGAGAGTTGTCGGGTTTTCATGAGTGTTTTTCTCGTTCATCTCCCTATAGTTGCAAAACCTTTATTGCCAAACGCCTTTTCCCCTCGTCAGGATTATCTTCAAAGGCCGCAAAGATGAACTGTCGGATTCTCTTAAATGATTCTCTCACTGATCCTCCAGAGTTCTTTATGCGTCGCGCGTCTGGCCAAGTCTTACGCAAACGTAGTAGATTTGCTAATACAAGTGATGATGATGAAGATAAGAGCCACAGTACCACGACGGTGAACAACAACAACAACGATAATAATAGTAATAACAATAATAATAATGATGATAATACCCCCCTGTGCTACTTGACATAGTGACGAGATTTACCACAGTATCTGAAAGAAGCCCTATTAAATTACAATCCCTTTCCACCAGTTTGTTAGCGAGTTATTCCCGAGAAATTATACAACACGTCACCCGAAACCCTTAGTAAAAAAAAAGTAATACAAAACTCCAATAATTCTCACTAAATCCTGCTGACGGTCGAGCTTGAGCATTTAAACGTTCAGGAATGCGAGTTAAGGATGGATACCTGAACCGCAGCATCACTATCTCGCCTCACAGCATCACAGTCTCTCCTTTAGTCTCTCTCGGGGCGAATTTGTCCTGTGCATTGAGAGGAGAGTGAGCGGAGGAGGGAGAGCAAATATACGACGTAGAATCAATTACAATGCAGGTATGTGAGAGAGAGAGAGAGAGAGAGAGAGAGAGAGAGAGAGAGAGAGAGAGAGAGAGAGAGAGAGAGAGAGAGAGAGAGAGAGAGAGATTGTTGAGATTTCGTGGCGTCGTATTCTGTGTTTCATTCGTTTTGCCAAAGTGTTGAATCCTCTTTGTTCTCTCTCTCTCTCTCTCTCTCTCTCTCTCTCTCTCTCTCTCTCTCTCTCTCTCTCTCTCTCTCTCTCTCTCTCTCTCTCTCTCTCTCTCTCACGCTCAGGTTTTATTGAAGAAGAGTAAATTTTTTCACTCTCTGAGCTGAGGATAGAGGTAATTAAAAGAGAATACTGTGACAACTGAAGAGAGAAAGATACATAGAGAAAGAAAGGGAGAAAGGGAGAGAGAGCGAGGGAGAGGATGGGGATAATCTCTCGCTTTACAGTTTCTTCTCTATAAACTTTAAAGCAATGATACTTGTTAATATTTTTTTTTTTTCATACTTGTTTACTGTTTATTTTTAGTGTTTTTCCCCCTCTTGTCTTTTTTTTTTATAAACAGTAATGGAGAATTGTTTGTTAATATTATGACTGTTTACTCTCTCTCTCTCTCTCTCTCTCTCTCTCTCTCTCTCTCTCTCTCTCTCTCTCTCTCTCTCTCTCTCTCTCTCTCTCTCAGTTTGCCATTTTTCCTTCTATCTTTCTTTAAGTCTTACGTTTTCTTCTTTTTTTCGTTTCTGGTCTTACTTTTCACTGTTTTATTTTTCCTTTTTCTAATGTTTTGTTTTCTCTTTATCTTCTTTTCCTCCATTCTCTGTGTTATTTTTTTTATTGCTCCATTTTTTGTACTGGTTTTACTTTTTTTATCACTTTTTTTTCCTTAGTTTCTTTTCTGGTCGTATTTTTCTTCCTTTCTTTCCTTTGGTCTATTTTTTCCCTCCCAGTCTCTCTCTCCTGGTATTCTTTTCCATTTTTTTCTTTTAGTCTTTTTCCCCAATTTCTCGTTTGGCTTTATTTTTTTTTCATTCTCTCTTCTAGTCTTATCTTTTTCCACCGTTCTTTTTTCTCATTTTTTCTTTCTTCCAATTCATTCTTCATTTTCCCCTTATTCTCTCTTCCAATATATTTTCTCTTCCATTTCCTCCTCCGTTTTTTTTTATTCTTTTCTCCCACATTTTTTTGTAATTGACTTTTTTTATATATATGAAGAAAAGCTATTTTTATTTTATTTTTTTTTTTGTTCACCTACGTATTTTTATTATTTCTTTAGTTTCCATTCTCATTTTTTTTTCAGGAAGGAAAGGGAAAGATCCAACATTTTATTCTGCTCATTTATTTATTTATTCATTTTATTTTTCTTTGCACATTATTTTTTTGTGGTTATTTTTTTAATCATAAATAATTCAGCAGCAACAATATTTTTTTATTCTTGTTTTCTTTTTTTGTATATAATTTTATCAAAGCGCTTTTTTACTTCTTTTTTTCTATTGTTTATATCTGTGTTGCGCATTATTTTATCAAAGGATTTTTCTATATATTCTTATCAGAATTTATATTAAGAAGTAGCATATGTAGCATCAAACACATTTTATAAAACTTTTTCGTTTCTCATTAATTTATTTGTCTATCTATATATATTTTAGAAAATCATGTATAAATATCTTTTCAAACTGTTTCATTTCCAGTTTACCTATCTATCTATCTATCTATGTACCTTTCAGTGTATTAATTAAGCTATTTACTCATATCGACTTGCTAACTCGTATATATTTGCCTTTCATTACGAGTCGCCTCTACCTACTCCCACATCAGAGGCTGCGATATAAAAAGTTGTATGGAATCAATGTTATTTTTCCGCTGTTTTTCTCGCGCCGTCAGAGTTGGGGCGGTGTTCCTCAGGGCAGAAGCGGCGTGTTTAGTGGCTTGCGTCAAAAAGTTGGAACAGATTGAAATTTGCACCGGAAACCATTTTAAACTCCAATGGTGATTACACGTTTTGGTCTCTGTTATATTTCGTTGTGGGCATTTCTCTCTCTCTCTCTCTCTCTCTCTCTCTCTCTCTCTCTCTCTCTCTCTCTCTCTCTCTCTCTCCATTTGATTTTCCCCAGTTTCGACAATTTTTTCTCACTCTCTTTCTTTTTATTTTATTATTTTTGTGATTTTCGCAGTTGGGATTATTTTCTTTCGTTCTCTTTTTATTTTTATTCTTTTCCTGCAGCTCTGTGGGATTTTATGCCTTGCTTTTCTTTGGAATCACGTAATCGCAGCTTCACGGATTATTTTCACTTTGAAGTTAAAATAATAGAAAGAAAAGGAAAAGAAGGAAAACAAATAAGAGAAAGAGAAGGAAAGAGAAAGAAAGGAGGAAGTGAAAACGAGGAAGAGCGGAAGTAAGAAGATGATGCAGAAAAAGGAAGAGGAAAAAAAAGTAGGAGTAGAAAGAGGAGGACAGTCAAAAACAGCAAGAAGAGAAGGAGGAAGGGTAGGAAGAGGAGGAGAGAAACAAAGAAGACGAAGAGGAAGAGAGGTCACTAAGAGAAGATAAAGGTAACAAAGTAAATGATAATAAAAGGAGAGAGAGAGAAAAGACCAGAGGAGCGACTAGAACAATAAAAAGAGAAAGAACAAGAAAAAGAAAAAAGAAATCAAACAAAAAAAAAAAGGAAAGAAGAACAAGAATGAACAGAAAACGCAATAGAAAACGAAGAACTTCTTGGATTACTGTACAGGTTGCGTGGCAAATTGTTTGTCATGAATGTGAATCCAGGGTTCGTATCCCGGGCAGCAGGAGAGCAAGTGAAACCAACGTGAGCTTTTATCTTCTACTATCTGCAATTCAATATTTCCATTACAAAACTCGTGCCCAGGTAACAATATGCTGTAGTACGATATTGACGAGATTGCAGAGTGAAATTTTACTCTCTCTCTCTCTCTCTCTCTCTCTCTCTCTCTCTCTCTCTCTCTCTCTCTCTCTCTCTCTCTCTCTCTCTCTCTCTCTCTCGAAAAACATGTCGTGTTTTCGAGATATGAATGAATTTTGCATGATTATTCACGCTGATGTGTAGTGGTCTGGCTATTTTAAATTTTCTGTGCAAATTATTTTACTCATTTTGTCTCATCTTTCCTTACTTTTGTTTGTTATTTTGTTTCAAAAATTTTGGGGAGGCTCATTTTGCCTTTTAGTTTTACACGTTTTTCATATTTTTTTTCTTATTTTAGTTTTGCTTTATTCTGTTATTATATTCTCTCTCTCTCTCTCTCTCTCTCTCTCTCTCTCTCTCTCTCTCTCTCTCTCTCTCTCTCTCTCTCTCTCTCTCTCTCTCTCTCTCTCTCTTTCTTTCCTTGGTACTTTGGGTACAAATAATCCCACTTGTCTTTGATTTTCCTGTTCAGTGCATGAAGGATGTCATTTTCCTCTTCCTTCCCGCCTTCCCTTTCATATCCTTTTTATCTGTCTCTCTTCCTTCCTTTTTGTCAATGTGCGCGCCTTTCGCTCTCTATTTGTGTCTCCGCTTCTCTTTCTGTCTGTGGTTATGTCTCCGAGTCGGTTTGTCTGCCCCTCGATCACTGAGCCTTTTTCCCCGTGTGTGTGTGTGTGTGTGTGTGTGTGTGTGTGTGTGTGTGTGTGTGTGTGTGTGTGTGTGTGTGTGTGTGTGTCTAAGGCTGCCTCTGTGTTCTTCATTTCGGGTCTCAGAATTTTTTTTTTCTATTTTTCTTCCTGTCTGTCAATCCGTGTTTCTGTGTCTGTCGCTCTGTCTGTCTGCCTGTTTGTCAGTCTGTCTGTCTGTCTTTCTATCTGTCTGTCTCTCTGTCTGTCTGTCTCTATCTGTCTGTCTGTCTGTCTATCTGTCTGTCTGTCTGTCTGTCTGTCTGTCTGTCTGTCTGTATGAGCCGGGCATAAAACCTATTAATTTTTGTCATTTGTCGGATTTTCGTCATTTGCACGTAATGGCTTTAGCGATCCGTAATTATTTATGTTTAAAAGTTTCAGGAAAAAAAAAGCAAATTTGATATCGATTTGAAAATGTGCAAAAAAAAAAAAAAAAAAATGCCGGGAAAGGACAGACATTAAAAAGTCATTAATGTGTTTGAACTGTTAGATGCAAGAAAAAAAAATATGGAGATTGTTGTAAAAATTAAGAAACTTATGAAATGAAATGACTGGAAGAAAAAAGTATAAACAGGAACTATAAGAAAATTAAAAGCGAATAATGAGGCAAAGCTACGTATGCATGAAAGAGAAAGCAAAAAAGAAAAATGTAAAGAAAATTAAAAGAAAAATCGTCACAGAAAATTAGGAAGTAGTAGTAGTAGTAGTAGTAGTAGTAGTAGTAGTAGTAGTAGCAGTAGTGATTGTTGTTGTGTTACTACTACTACTACTACTACTACTACTACTACTACTAATAATAATAATAATAATAATAATAATAATAGTAATAATAATAACACGATAACAACAAACAACAATAACAGTACCAACAATAATAAAAAGACAAAGACACAAAGACGAAAACCTTGCAAGTAAGAGCCCGATTTTCGCACTTGGGAAGAATTAGCACAAGTAAGAGGGGACGGGCTGAGGGATTCACTGGCGCGGGATTCGAAGCAAGGACTAAGGCTTTATTGTGCGTCAAAGAAACGGTCCATTAGCGCAAAAGCGAAATGAATGCGGACCGGAATAATGCTTCGAGACCCGCGGTTGAGTGCTTCATTGAGACCGAAGCAGTGAAGCAGTGGACGAGGCGCGCTAAGGGAAAGGAGAGAGAGAAAGGAAGGGAGAGGGGGTGAGAA
Source organism: Scylla paramamosain (assembly GCF_035594125.1). Lineage (NCBI taxonomy): Eukaryota > Metazoa > Arthropoda > Malacostraca > Decapoda > Portunidae > Scylla > Scylla paramamosain. Next base: position 3,859,899 of record NC_087173.1, read on the forward strand.
AGAGAGGGAGGGAGAGGGGGTGAGAGAGAGAGAGGGAAGGAGAGTGGGTGAGAGAGAAAGGGAGAGTGGCGGGAGTCCAGTTTCTGTGTTGTACTTTTCTCTCTCTCTCTCTCTCTCTCTCTCTCTCTCTCTCTCTCTCTCTCTCTCTCTCTCTCTCTCTCTCTCCTTCCATAAAGCCATAAAAACAAATAAATTAATCCCAGTTGAGTCCTACCTAAAAATGTCAAAAGGTATAGCAAAAGGAAAACGAACGCACTTGTTTTCGTAGAATTCTCGTTTTCTTTCATTTGATTAAGAGCTGAGAGGCTGTGGTGGTGGTGGTGGTGGAGGTGGTAGTGTTACCAGGGCAACCAAGTCAGGGTTGAAGGTGTTGGTTGCTGAGGCGAAAGTACCAACAACGACTTCTGTATGTTCTCAAGAAGCCACGTAATGAGGAGAAAGTGGAGGTGAGAGATGATTGGTAAGGAATGTGACACCAATGTTCTTTTCTTGTTCTTCTGTGTTTCCAAGACGACAGGTGTGCCGGGAATGAAGTGAAGAGGTGGGAGATGGAGAGGTGTTGATAAGAAGCCTTTTGTGAAGAGTGGTAATGTTAATTTCTTGGTGTTATTGGTACGGTGGAGTAATTGTAGCATTTATTTGTTTATTTATTCATTTTTAGTCCTTAGTGAAGTTAATAAGACATGGTAATCTTATTTTAATTTTTATATTAGATCCTGTTATCATTATTAATAATAATTTCTTGGTGATGTGAGTACAGAGGCATAATTGCAGTTGTATATAATTATTTATTTGTCTATTTATTCATTTTTAGTCCTTGATGAATTCGAGAAGACATAATAATCTTATTTTAACCTTTATGTTAGACTTGATTATCAGTTTTAATATTAATTTCTTGGTGGTATGAGTACAGAGGCATAATTGCAGTCGTATAAGAGACGGAGAGCTGAGAGGTCATGGAGAAGAGAGGTGAAGGGAGAGACGAAGGGTTAAGGGGAAGAGAAGAAATCAGATGAAGGAAATAAAGGTGGTAGATTTGTTTATTTTCTTGTGTCCTTTAGGAAGCGTAGGAAAAAGAGTATACATCCTTCTATAGCCTTTATGATTACTGGGAACAGAAATTTCCTGATATGGATGCAGAGAAGTGACAAAGTTATCAATTTTTATACTTGACACTTAGAACGTGACGCTAGGAGATCCATAATGAGAAATAATGATGTTACTATTTTAATTATGATCATTGGTGACAGAGATGGTGGAACGAACACAGCGGAGTTTGAGTTCTATTATGCAAGTGGAGCGAGGAAACATGGTCAGAAGACTGCAGGTAACCATATAAAATTACATTATGAGCAGCTGTCCGCACCCGCTGACAGCAATAGAAGGGCATGGTGAATAAGTGGACCACAAGTCTTTACAATAAATACTAAGGAATACAACTGGAACGAGGAATTTGAAACAGACAGAAAAGAAATTCCAACAGCAAAAATTTCAACTACACAACTAAAAAAATTTAAAAAAGATAAGTAACAACACAACCTAATCTCACCAGTAACCCATTGTCTCAACAGAAAAGGAAATTACAGCCGTACAGAATCACGCCGCTGTTTGTCGATAGATGATTAAGAGCCAAGAGAACAAAAGAGGAAAAAAGAAAGAGTAAATTCAAACTTGTATTCAATCTGGAATCCATTAAGGCGGCGAAGGAAAGCACACAAAGGGCCTAACACCAGCCTTTTATACACCTGCAGGAGGAGGAGGAGAGAACTTGAAGGTGCAGGAAATGTGAGAGGTAAAGTAAAAATTGAGGTGAAAGGGTAAAAAGAGGGTAAGACTTGAAGGAAAGAAAGGCAAGATGCGGAGAATACTAGGAGAAAGTGATAAAGAGGGAAGGACAAGGACGCGGAGGAGAGTTAATGGAAGAAAGAGAGAGAAAGAGAGGAAGAGATAGAGCAGGAATGTGGTTAAAGGAAAAGAGGATATAAAACACGAATAAAGGAGGGGAAAAGAATGAGAAAATGGACTGATCGATGAAAAAAAGGAAATACAGAGAAAGACAAAAAAAAGAAAGACATAAATAAAACAGCAACAAGAGAAAGAAGACGGAGAGAAGAAAGAGTAGTAAAGAGAAGAAGTATAATGAACAAGACAGATAAAAAGAAGAATAAAGGGGGGAAAAGAGGAGAAGAAAAGAATAGAGAGAGAGAGAGAGAGAGAGAGAGAGAGAGAGAGAGAGAGAGAGAGAGAGAGAGAGAGAGAGAGAGAGAGAGAGAGAGAGAGAGAGAGAGAGAGAGAGAGAATAAAAATGAGAATAAGACAGAGAGAGATAAATAAAAACAGAAAGGAGACCAAGAGAGTTCAAGGAGGAGGGAAGGAAGGAGGGGATGGAGATGAAAGAGACAAGACGTAGAGAGCGAGAAGAGAGAAGGAAGGAAGAAGATACAAAAAAGGAGCGAGACGGAGAGGAGAGAGGTCATGGAGGAGAGAGGTGAAGGGAGAAAGGAAGGGTTAAGGGGGAGGGGAGGAAATCAGATGGAGGAAATGAAAGCGGTGGTGACGCCAAAGAGAAGAGCCACGTGAGGGAGGCGAGGGAATGGCAGTATCCAATTTACACCATGAAAGACCTTCCGGAGAGGGATCGTAAGGCAAAAAATAGAGGGAAAAAAAGTGAACTGAAATTTCCCTCCTCGTCTCGCTTTCCTTCAAAGTGGAAAACGAGGTGAGGGGCGCGTGTTAATATACGTATGGCAGAAAAAGGAGGAATAACGTGTGATAAGAGAACGTTGTGTTGAATGATCAGAGTAAGAGTGACAGGCGGTGCGTGAATGGCTCGTCTGGGAAGAGAAGATAAGGAGAGTGATCAGTGTATTGGTGAAATTTTATGGTGTATTTGTGTATTGTTTCATCGCGTCTAATGATCTGTGTTGATATTTTATGTTCCGTGTAATCTACCTGTTATCACCTGCTTTGCTAATTAAGGTGTTTAATAATTGCACGATTTTCCTTTGCGGATTACCGTGATTTTTGTTTTCGTTGCTGTAAAGAGAAGATTATTAAAGAAGATAACAAATACTCCAAGAAATCATTTTTCTCTTAAGTTTGATGTTGATGCTTAAAGATCACACCTGCCTGACCTCACCTGCCCTACTAATTAATGTTGTTTTGAGGGCTGGAATTCTCAAAAGTACGTATATTGACTAAACTTATTGCGGGAAGTTCTTGTTAGCTGTCTATTGTTGTCGTTGTTGTTGTTGGTGGTGGTGGTGGTGTTGTTGAAGCTCTTCTTTTTGTTCTTGTTTTTGCTCTTGTTCTTATTCCTTTCTTGTTCTTTTTTCTCTTCCTCCTCCTCCTCATCATCATCATCATCATCATCATCATCATCATTATCTCTCTCCTAGCACTTACGAATTCCATCTAGCACATTTTCTAACCCTCACTGCTAATCAGGACACCCTTTAGAGCACGCATGCTTTAATAATCACCATTTAGAGCTTTCTTTGGGATTCCCGTTTTCTTTATCCACCACCTTTATCGCCTCCAATAACCTGACGTGTATAGATGCCCACCTTACCTGCCCTCACCTGCTCTACTAATTAAGGTGCTCATTGGTGTGGAAGGTTTCTTTGAGGTAGATTAATGGCTGGTATCTCTGTGGTTATTTGTGTTGTCCTTTCTTTTCTCTTGTGTTCTGTTTTGTTGGTTTCTTTTCTTTTGTTGTGTTTTCTTTTTATATTTTCTTTTTCATTTTTTTCTTTCTTTTTCTAATTTTTTTTATTTGTCTTCTATTTCCTTTATTTTTCTTTCCATTTGTTTTCGTTTTCTTCTTTTTCCCTTTTCTCTTTCGTATTTTTACTTTCCAACTCTTTTTTTTTTTTACTTTTCTTTGCTTGACTTTTTTCTTGTTCTTTCGTGGGATGAATGAAAAACGGCGCGATAAAAAGAGGCGGAGAGGATGGTGTGCATGTGACTGCTCGTCCCACCTCCATTCACTTGTCAGTCACGTCGCGGACTCGAAAGAACTGGCGGGGAATTCTTACGTGAGAGAAGAGCAAAAAGGCGAGGAAGAAAAGTGGATGCGCAGATCCTAAAATGTATTCCTGAGGTTACACAAGGGGAGGCTGTTGAAAAGCATTAGGGGAAAGGTGGAGCATTGAGTGACTGTTTGGGTGAAGAGTTATACCCATTCATGTGATAAGGAAAGAAGAAACAGGAGGAGTTTCATAAACAAACAATAGAAAGATAAATAAATGAAAATAAAAGATCTAGAAATTTCAAACGGTATTTAAGGAAATATTGAGTGAGTGTCGAGGTGAAGAAGTATACCATTTAGTATAGTAAGAATAGAAATTTAATGAGTTTAATGAGCCAGGACAAAAAGAGTGATAATGTATTAAAAATCGAGATGTTACAGAAGGAAAATATTGAAAGTTATAATGAGATACGTTCAGAAAGAAAGACTCGGATGCTTATGGCCAAAAGCAAGAGCGAAAACATCTAGAAATTACGGAGAAAATCACCAATGAAGAGCTGTATTAGCCCAACGTAAAATCGAGTATTTAGAGCTGAGATTAACGCCCTGTGATATCATAAAGAAGAGTTAAGATAATGACATACCTAGAGCCTTAAAAAAAAAATACATATCCACAAAATTAACGAAGAAAAAAAGACGCATATAAACATACGAGTGAGTGTTGAAGGGCAAACAAACACTTCGATGTCAGGTAAATGAGAAAACAATCCTGCTTCATATCTTCATTCCCAGGTGCGGTGCAGGCTTCTCTCCCTCGTAGTTTTCCTGCCCTTATTCTAAATCTCTCCCCCTGCCACACTACAGCTTCCTTCCTCTGTTTCATCTTGTCTAAGCTTACCTCACCCTCTGCTGCCGCTCCTCATCCTGTTACCTTTTCCCTCACCCTTGCCTCGCGCTCTGTTTGCTTCCTGCGTCTTTACTTCCTGCTGCTCTGATGTCTCTGTTTATCTTTCTCCATCCTATATTCGTCCTGTCATATTCCTCTTCATATATTTGTCACTCGTACTCGTACTCGTTGTAGTTGTGTGTTTGTTTGTTTTTTTCTCTGCTCTCCATCACTTTAACCTGTCAGACTGTCATCTTCAAGCCTCCTGGTCTCATAAGGTTTCTTCATACCTGTTCTGTGTAGGATTTTTCACTGTCTTCGCTCTTTTTCCTCTCTTTTACATAGTTTTTATCTGATCTTATGTCTCTTTCGCTTCATCACATTTCCTGTTTCATTAAATGTCTTTTTTGCGTCTCCCAGTCATATATTTTGTCGCTATATTTACTTCTCTTCTCCATATCTGTCTTATACCCTGTCAATCTCACGCTGTCTATCTCATCTTGTCACTGTTTTCGTCCCCTACTAACAATGAGTCACGTTTTTTTTCACTTTATCTCTTAATATTTACCATGTTTGTATTTACAGGGGTTATGTACATGTGCTCTTCAGGTATCTCTATGCTTAATTATTTTTTTTTATTTGTGATCCTTCTACCTACCTTACGTATGAGTAATTTTCATATTGTGCCTCCTCAATGCCGGAATACGCTTAAGTGCAATTTAGAGTATGAGTTATGATGACACCATTAAGCATTAATACCTATATTAATGGGGGAAGAATAGTATTAATGCGGTGCTTTTATATCATATCATAAGACAAATAGATTTACCTAAGTGTTTACAAGTGGACCGTTCGCTATTGTCAAGTAAACATTCTTCACCAGCAACAAGAACGTGTCTCAGTAGTCTGGCAGGTTGAGTGGCTGATACCTACAGGATATACTCCCTCGTCTAACCTCCTGAGTGAGTGTCATAATCTGCCTCATCCTATCACTCTTTCCGTCCTCCTTTAATACTGAATCGTTTTATTTCACCTTATCTCTATATTATTACTTTATTCCCATGTCCCAGTTTCTCAATATATTTACTTTTTTTTCCTTTATGAGTCTTACACCATGTCGATCTCTTATCTGTCTCATCTTGTCACTTTCTGTCACACTAAGTCATGTTAACTCTTCTTATCTGTTGCTCTATTTCCATATTCCAGTTCCTCATTATATTTCCTTTTTCTTCCTATATGTATCTTGCACCCAGTCAGTCTCGCATCATCTGTCTCGTCCTGTCACTATTTCACCTGATCTCCTGTTACTCTGTTTCCATGTCCTTGCTTGTCATCACCCTCTCCTGTGTCTTCTGCAACTTCACCTCTCCCTCACCTCTCCCTCCCCTCTCTTTGCGTCACCCTTCCTCGTCCCTCACGTTGTGTATTTTTGGGTCCGTCCCCGCCCCTTCCTTCCTGCCTCATCCTCTCGTCTCACGTTGTCCAGCTTAACTTTTGTGCGTGGTAGTGACTGACAACTGAACGCAATAAACTAGCTGCCATTCTGCACTCAATACAAGTACAGACTGACTGGCCATGCGCTCTCTCTCTCTCTCTCTCTCTCTCTCTCTCTCTCTCTCTCTCTCTCTCTCTCTCTCTCTCTCTCTCTCTCTCTCTCTCTCTCTCTCTCTCTCTCTCGGGATTCCTCCCTCTTGCAATATGAGAACGGCTTCAAGCAAAAAGTATACACAATGAAGGCAAGAGAGAGAGAGAGAGAGAGAGAGAGAGAGAGAGAGAGAGAGAGAGAGAGAGAGAGAGAGAGAGAGACACGGGGAAGAGGGGGGGTAAAGGAAGGAAGAAGAAACGTAGGATTCACATTGGATTTCTTCTTTACATGTCGATTTGATGTCTTTCGTCAAGATCTCCTCTTCCTCCTCCTCCTCCTCCTCCTCCTCCTCCTCCTCCTCTTCCTCCTCCTCCTCTTGCTCCCTATCTTTTGTCATGCTCATTATCGTTCTTTCCTTTTTACGTCACATCCTTTCCTTCATATTTTACACCCGCCCGGTCTCAATTCTTTACGTCAAGCTAAAATGTTGTTCGCGGGTGAGTTATCTTTACATTCAGTGAGCTTGATGCATTGGAATCACTCACCTGTTATGCGGCGCGGCGAGTTTTGATTTCCGGCACAAAACACGAGGTAAAAGTTTTAAAAAGTTGATCAGGTGTTTTTTTTTCACATGAGAGTATGAAAACTAAATTCGCTGTTGTTTTTTTATTTTTTTATTTTTATTGTTATCGTCTACTTGGGTGGGAGGTGTGGTTCGTAAAGTACATAAAGGAACACAAAGGGAGGTCAAGCTCTGCCATATTTGCATGTCCTTAAGACTTTTTTTTTCTTATGTAAAAGAGACACTGGGCAACAAAAGAGGAAAAATGGAAAGGCCCACTGAGGTGCTGGTCTCTAAAGAGAAACCCAAAAAGATTTTGAAAAACTGGAGGTAAAGTTTGTGATAAATTGCGCCATTTAATCTAAAACTAAAGATGTCGTAGAGTAAATATTGATAATGAAATAAATGAAAAAAAAGTTTAAGTAAACAAGTGTTCTGACATACATGATAAATATTGTAAAGGGAACAAACAACTCTATATTATTTTTTGTACAATAATGATTGGTTTTTTTTTCAGTTTTACATGATACTAAATGGAGCTTTTCAAACATCCTTTTAAAACAAGTGCAGGTTTTTGTTCTGAGTACTGTATGATGACAAATTCAGCTTTTTCCCTCACTATTTGTAATAAATGTTGTTTTTCTGAGTCTCGCATAACAATAAACCCGGCAAATGTTTCGATACTTCTAGCTGCGCACGTTGAATTCCTGATGTGAAGGCAATTTTAGCGAGGTGACTGTAGAAAAACATTAAATTCTACTTGTTAAGGGAAGAGGATCACCTGAGAAGTCTCTTTTATATACTTATTTTTATTATTTTTTATCGATGCCAAAAGGAGAGAGAGAATTTGTATTTTTTATTAATTTATTTTTTTTTTTTTCTCTCTTTACATAAAGCTAAGGGGGATTTAATGAGGACACTTTATACTGACAATGTAATTTTCGGGACAGACTAAATGGACTGAACCTGACCACTTGCTTTATGTGTCTTCAGCATTTCTTACCCAAGTCAAAAAAGAAATTTTCTCACTCTTTTCGTAAACCTGATGTGAGAATAATTAAGAAGAGATTTTACAGGATCAGCGGAGATAAAACCTTACCAGTCAACTCTGTTTTCATATACTGTTTTATATATTTAATCGTAAACATGTCTTATTCTGGTCAGAATATAACTTTTTCCTCCTCATCGTAAACCTGATGTGGAAATAACTACAAATTATGACAGGAGATAAATCAAACATGAGAGCTCGTATAGTGCTTAACATTTCTTATCCAGATCAAAAGATAACATTTTTGTTTCTCTTCGTAAACCTGATTCGAAAATAATTACGAATTCTAACAGGATAACTTCAGATAACCTTCAATATTTCTTTCCAGAGTCAAAAAGTATCACTATTATATTATTTTTTTTTTCTTTTCGCAAACCTCATGTGAAAATAATTACAGATTTTTACGGGATAAAATAAAGCAAATTTGAGAACTCACATAATATAATCTTCAATATTCCTTTTCCCATTCAAAAGATAACAAATTTTTCTTTTCTTTCCAGGTGAGTCGCTTCCCTGGGAGAGCACAGACTCTTCACACCTGCCTGTAAGTACGTCTTGCATATTTTTTTCTTGGCCTTCTTGCATTTTTTTGTGTTCACCTGTCTTTTTACCTGCTTTTTTACCTTTTTCGTGAGGATGTATTTCCTTCCACGTGCTGGCCCGCGATGCGTCTTGGCGGGAAAAGAAAGGGAAAGAAACGAAAGAGAGAGAAGAATGAAGAACAGGAAGGGAGGAGGGACGGAAAAGGCAGGGAGGAAGAGAGGAAGGATGTATGTATGAAAATGTATGAAAAAAGTGAAAGAAAGAAGGAATTAAATTATCTTTATGAAAATATTGGTGATTCTTCAAATGCAGGAAAGGGAAGGAAAAGATCATGAGAAACACATTGAGTCTCTCTCTCTCTCTCTCTCTCTCTCTCTCTCTCTCTCTCTCTCTCTCTCTCTCTCTCTCTCTCTCTCTCTCTCTCTCTCGTTACCTTTTGTTTCTTTTATCTATACATTATCTAGTTTAATCTTCAGAATATCAACACTAATTCATGCATACATCACATCTGATTGTAAGCTGCAACTCATCACAAACAGCCTCGCAAGTGCCATGAATTATCCTGCTGTTTGCTCATCCTTTGTGTTCATTTGCGCTCCTCACCTTCCTTCACACGGCGTCACAAAAAAAAAAAACAAAGGCGAACAAAACTAGGTCGCTAACCCGCCATACATTTTCCTCCGTGGCGGGAAATGGAGTCAGACTTTTATGTATTAAGAAAGAACCAGGGAAGAAAAAATAATATTCCTCGGATGACAAATGGAGGGCTTTTTTCTCCCCTTTTAGTTCACGGTATTGGAATTTAATGGTCCATTTTTTTTTCTCTCTCTCTCTCAAGTGTGAGTGTGCGAGGGACTGCCAGGTTACAAGCGGATTTTAAACTGGGACAGGTTATGTTAGGTTAGGTTAGGTTAGGTGTGGTTAGGTTAGTTTTGGTAAGGTTAGGTAAGGTTAGGTTAGGTTATGGTTGGTTTGGCTTGGCTTAGTTTAGTTAGGTTAGATTAGGTTAGATTAGGTCTGATTTGGTTAGGTTAAGTTAGGGACAGGATCAAAGGGCTTTTGCTGTGAGGGTTGATTTAACTTCACTAACTTAAATATTAAAAAGTAAGTAAAGTATACAAGAAAATAAAGGAAGTGTAATTTTGTTTTGTCTGGGAGATATTGAAAGTTTATCTCTCTCTCTCTCTCTCTCTCTCTCTCTCTCTCTCTCTCTCTCTCTCTCTCTCTCTCTCTCTCTCTCTCTCTCTCTCTCTCTCTCTCTTGTTCCCAGCCAGCGAATATACCTCGAGGAGAGTAAATCTGTTGACCTTCCCGCAGGCTCGCCAGGTGAGAAATTGCACGTGTTTTTCTTCAATACGAGGCGAGGGAAACGTGCCCCTTGTGTGCCTCCGAAGTGTGGTGGTAGTGGTGGTGGTGATGGTGGGCTGAATTCACTGTTACTTGTAGGCGTAATTCACTTAAAAAATAGGCTGAGTTTATTTTGCTGATGGTGGTAAAAGAGCCTTTCTCTCTACAGGGACTGCCACATATAGGCCTGATGGCTTCCTACAGTTTCCTTTAAGGTCTTATGTTCTTATGTTCTTTACTATCGTGCTGTTCTCGTGAGGACCATAAAGAACTGCTCTCCTGATATTTGTTCTTTCTTGTATTGCCGGTGGGTGGCGAAAAAAGATGGTGGTCTTGGTGCTGGAGGTGGGAGTGATGTAAGTGGTGGAGACTGTGAAGCTGGTGGCGAAGAGGCAGTGGTGAGGTGATAATTGTGAAGGCATTGGTGGTGGTAATGGTGACACTGAAGGTGATCGATTGGCGGAGACTGCTGTTCCTGGTGCTGGAGTTGCTGGTGATGGTGTTGATGGAGTAGGAGAGGTTGCTGAGGTTGTTACACAGATATTGGGTTCCATGAAGAGATAAATTGGCAGAGGTATTGATGGTGGCGGCGGTGGAAGTGATGGCAGGAGATGTGGAGATTACTAAACTAGTGATGGTGGTATAG